>NC_135499.1:173039861-173339861 GCF_052857255.1 Amblyomma americanum | reverse complement strand
CCGCAGCGCGAGCTCGGGTGCTCATCGTTCGAATGCAGTTTTGAGAGAACACGTGCGGATCTCGGATCTGACCTCCGTGGCGTGTGACAGTAAAACTAATGATTGGCCGCGAAAGGTTCCTCGGGAAGAGCAAACTACATGCGCTTTCGAGAAGCTTGCAGGCAAAGCAACCCCTCCAGTGCACGTAGCTCGTCGAAACTGCCAAACTTTGTTGGGCCACAGCGCCGAGGGTAACCGCGTTTTCGAAATTCTAAATACTGATATGGATATTAATTACGGTGGGTTACACGCCTTTCAATAATTAAGGCGCCCTAACTGTAATAGTTACAAAGTTAAGTATTCAGTGTTAGTTAACCATCTTGTTAGTTAGCACGTCTAAGCTGTATTCTGATGGGCTACACCGCTGACAATGCTGCGCCGAAAAAGGCGCACTTTTGACTAAAAATTGTGTAAGGTCTTCGATGAAAAACCTTGTATACACCGGTTGTTGTTGTTGTTGTTTTTTTAACTGTTTACAGATAGTTATTTTAAACCCTGCGGTGGATACATCGGTGCAGTCTGTGCAGGTGAATTGTACAGCAAGGCGTACATTATGTACGTGATAGAGCTCAGTGATGAAACGATTAATTAACTAACATATTAACTAATCAACTTTTTACTTTTGATTTTAGGGGTCAATATTATATTAAGAAATTGAAGGCTGTCAACATAGAAGCCGAGTATAGTTTCGTAATATTTAACGTTATTTAACTGTTTCGAAATGTGCTTCGAAATATTTAACGTCAAAACTGCGCATTTTTTAGCTCGTAAAGTTGGCTTCCCGCGATGCACATCTTTAAAATGGTGTCGTTGGCCGTAGTATTGTTACGGAAATTGCGTGAACTGCTTCTACGACATAAAAAAGACAAGTGGATTTCGTACTTACTATATTCGAAATGCGAGCGACGCAATTTTAAAATGTGTATTGCGGAAAGCCAACTTTACGAGCTGAAAATGCGTGTTTTTGACGTTAAATATTTCGAAATGCATTGGAAATAAAGAAAATTGAAAAACTGGACACAGCTTTTATGTTCACGCCCTTCAATTTCTTAATATAATGTTGGCCCCTAAAATAAAAGCGAAAAAGTTGATCAGTTAATTAATAGTTTAATCACTGAGCTCTACCAGGTACAAAATGTCCGCCCTGCTGTACAATACACCTACAGACCGTACCGACGTATCTCTCGAAGGGTTGAAAATAACGATTTGTAAACTGCTTAAAAAAAAAACACCCGGCGTATTCTTTTGTAGTCCTTAGAATGTTTGGTCAAGATGCCTCAACTTTCAGCGTGCGTTATGTTTTTCTTGCTTCATTTCTTCTTTTTTTTCGATTTCAGAACTGGAGATAAAATGGTTATCCATAGGTACCGATGCCGAAGTGATGCGCACATTGCGTATTTAATGATGCATACATGCGTCAGCTGCTTGTCTTCATTTCAGCTCAATGCATGCGTTAAGAACAGTTAGAAAAGTAGCGGCGCACTTTCGAGCGGAGTATGAAATATTGCACACATCACCGATACGATGTCTTCATGCAGTACAGCAAAAAAGAACGCAGTGCGTCAAACCACAGCCGAGAAATTAGGAAGCAACCTAGCTTTCGGGGGCCTTATCTGGGACGCATAACTTTTTGGACACTGTTGTAGGAACATTTTTGGATGCGTTCAGGTAAAATGAGCACCTCCTCGGGAGATTTCAAATATCCCGCTGGGTTATTTTAGGGACATTTTGAGGAGGTTTTGTGTTTGTTGGGACGTGTGTAATCGAGGGCACCCCAAAACGACATTCTCGTTTACTTGAGACTATAAGATACTGAAATATGTCTATAGCAACTGCACAGTTACTACAGTCCTCCATAAAGTCCGCAATAAAATTCCAATAAGGAACGGCGTCAGGCAGGGAAACACGATCTCTCCAATGCTATTCACCGCCTGTTTACAGGAGGTATTCCGAGGCCTGAATTGGGAGCAGTTGGGGATAAGAGTTAATGGAGAATACCTGAATAATCTGCGATTCGCTGATTACATTGCCTTGTGAGTCACTCAGGGGATGAAATTAAAACCATGATCAATGAGTTAGAATGGCAGAGCAGAACGGTGAGTCTAAAAATTAACATGCAGAAAACCTAAGTAATGTTCAACAGTCCAGCAAGGGAACAGCAGTTCACAATTGGTAGGTAGCGAGGTGCTGGAAATGGTAAAGGAACATGTCTGTACTTAGGGCAAGTAGTGACCGCAGAACCGGATCATGAGAGGGAAATAACTAGAAGAATAATGATGAGGTGGAGCGCATATGGCAGGTTATCTCAGATCAAATTAATGGCAGTTTACCAGTATCCCTCGAGAGAAAAGTATACAACCCCTGTATCTTACCAGTACTCACCTATGGGGCAGAAACGTGGTGGCTACCGAAAAGGGTTAAGCTCAAGTTAAGGACAACGCAGCGAGCTATGGAGAGAAAAATCATAGGTGTAACTTTAAGAGACCGGAAGCGGGCATAGTGGCTGAGGGGACCAACGCGTGTTAATCACATCCTAGCAAAATCAAGAGGACGAAATGGGCTTGGGCAGGGCATATAATGCGAAGGCAAGATAACCGCTGGTCCTTAAGGGTAACGGAGTGGATTCCAATAGATGGGAAGCGTAGTGGAGGCGGCAGAAAGTTAGGTGGGCGGATGAGATTAAGAAGTTCGCGGGCATACGGTGAGCGCTGCTGGCAAAGGACAGGGTTAATTGGCAAGACAAGGGAGATGCCTTTGTCCTGAAGTGGGCGTAGTCCAGATGACGATGATGACGACGGCGACGATGATAATGATGGTGATGATGATGATGATGATGATGATGTTCGCGTGCGACGATTATTGCGTTGTGTGGAGTCGCCAGAAAAGGAATGTTCAGTAAACTATACTAATTCTGCTGTGCTGACATTCGCTCCCACACCGAGCGCCGAGAGAAAGTTGGGCTTGGGTTCACAAAGCATCCATGGAATTAACCGCCCAGTTAACCTAGACGCCTCCGAGTTGTTCCAGATGCCAACGGCTTGGACATGGAGCCAGCTGTTTCACCAGGGATCGACACTGCAAACGAGTTGGTGGCGCCCATGATTACAAGGTCTGCAAAGCGGACGTTTGTGCCATCTGCGGTGGTTACCATTCAGCGAGTTTTGAAGGCTGCATGTTACGTTTCGGCTACCCATATCCTCGAAAGTCTTTCATTACTGGTCTCAAAACCCAACCTAGTGAACAGTCGGCACCGGCAGGAGGCCAATTCTCTGCGTTGGTGTCGGACGTTCGAGCCACATGAGAAGAAGGTGCCCATATATGTCCCTGAGAGGCCGGATTCCAGCCGGCGCCATCGTTCGATCCCCGCATGCAAGTCGGTTGTCCGAGTTGCTGCAGCAGAAAGGCCTCTAAGGCCTCTAATTTCCTCTGACAACCGATTCACCTCTAATGCGCAGGTTTCTAATTTTCTTGCTAAAATACACCGACAAGTGGCCTGTCGAAACTTTTGTTAAAAGGATTTCACGCGCATCACCAACAAACGAGTGAACAAGTAGCAGATAAAACTGGAACCGAAAGTACACAATGAAAAACCCAAAATACAAGTTAGTGCGCAAACTAAGCAACATTTTCAATGCACAAAATTTGTGAAGGAACACTAAACCGTTGTAGTTGAAGGTTTATTTTTTACAACAAACGCTGAAATAAAATTGTTACCTAATGCAGAAAGCTCATCATCATCGCAGTTTCAAAGCAGCGTATGTCAAGTAGTCGTAGATGCCTCTGGCCCTCTGGCACCACTGGCTTCAGGTTTCGACGGTGCAACATAGCCGATACGTAGCGGTTGAAACAGTTGCTTGCTCGTTTGGCGCTGTGCATATCATTTCTGGAATCGGGCTTGCATCAAGTTTATGTGACCTACTACACCAAATGGAGTCGATTCTTGAAGACTACGTGAGCGCGACAGACCTCAAAGTAAGCTTCCATCGAGTAGCTTGCTTCGCGTAGCTTACCATGTATCACCCTTTGCCGCAGCGCAACTTTCGTTCTCGGCCACTCTGTCAGATAAATAGTGTTTTCGTAAATTGCAGCGTCGCTGCTGAGTTTTTGTTTTATTTCCTTTTGAGCTGGTCATAGCCTGTGCATGGTTGTTGCTGCTTGTTTTCATTGTGTCCCTATCGAAGCTGTAATCATTAGGATTTGTCGCCGCCTACTGGGCGTCTCTACGAACAAATATTTTAGTCTTATTAATACCGTCTTGTTTCAAGTTTGCTGTGTACTTTTAATGAGATCGGTGGCCACAATTGCGTCAGCACCATGAAATTCGTGTCGATGTCAGCTCGAGAATGTTGTCCGCCTGTGACGCAATGAGCGCAGCGACAGCTTACCCCCCTTTTTTTCCTATCTTGTTAAGCAATACGAAGAGCGGTACCATGAAGAAATGAAAAGAGGTGACGTTGATCCGAAGACACAGTTCGAATATGCGTGGTGTCTTGTCAGAAGCAGATATCCAGCAGATATCCGCCGTGGTGTTATGCTGATGGAAGGTGAGTCATCGCACGTCATGTGTTCCAAGTGAATGCTAACTATGTGCCGTTCAGTCTTAGGCATTGGTTTTAAGCCGAAGTTGCGTGCAGACTGGTTGGGCGTTTGCTAAACAATGCCTCTGATTGTAGCGCTACTCACGGCTTATTATAGTGTGCTCCAGTATTCCTTATTAACAGGTAGTCAATAGCAGCAGTTGAATAAAAAGGGAGTACACAGCTGGCTGTGCAGTAAATAGGGGTTCAAAATATATACAGCTTTTCAGAGGTGCTGCTTCAAATAGCGCACTTTACCAAGTGGAATGCTTTCATAATGGCAGCTGACAGTAGAACTGTCATGTTAGATGACAGGATGGAGGAGAGACCATATGTATGGCAGTCAGATATATAGGGCTTGTAATCGGTTTTTACCCTCGGGGTATGAATACAGTCTTGGTAAATAGTCTTTGGGCCATATGCACTGATTTTGAGTCGTATAGTAGCGCACTCGCAGCGTCTTCAAGGCAGGAGTCTCGCACTTTTGCGGCCACTGGCAATTTCTCACAGGCTTTGCGCTATCACTATAGTCCTCCTGCTTGTGATAGGAAAGCAAGTTTAGCTGATTAGAAAAATATACTGTGTGCCTTTCAATGGTATGCATTAATAGCAATAATTGTTGGTCTACATGCAGTGAGCAAGAAACGTGGTGCATAAAACAATACTTTTGACTTGCCTGCTTGCGTGGCTTTTTAACAAGCTACTGCTCTAAAAAAAAAAAGAGGCTTCTTCTGCAGCCTTTTAACTGAAATGTTAGTGCTGGTACATGCCGAGTGGTTTTTGGCTCCACTGGATAGCTATTTATAAGCGGCGCTCTAAAGACACCAAAAATTACAAAGATAATGCGCATTACCGACTCAGTAGCTTTCCATCTAATTGACGAAACACATACATATTTATCACATTTGTGGCATGTGCTATTTTCATGGAGTGTGCCAAATTTTCTTTCAGCTCTGCTTGATAGTTCTTTAGTTTTCGGTGATTGAAGTTAAAAGTAATCATCAAAACGATATGTTCAGAGGTCTCGTGACACCGTGCCACAAATGTGAGTGTTTTGTCAGTTAGATAGGAAACTACTGAACTGCTAATACACATCATTTTTGTCATTTTTGGTCTTTAGAGCGCCGGTTCTAAGTAACTTTCCACTGGAGCCAAAAACCACTTGGCACATACAAAGATTTATATTTTATTAAAATGCTGCAAAAGCAGCCCCTCCTTTTTTTGGTGCAGTAGTTTTTCAAAAAACTTGACACAAGTAGGCAAGCCTTACAAAAGTATTGTTTTGTGCACTGCGTTTTTTGCTCACTGCACTTATTGCTATTAACAATGCATACCACTGAAACGTAAATATATTTATCGTTCTAATGAGCTAAAACTTGTTTTTCTACCATAAACAGAAGGACCACAGTGATTGCGCAAACATTGTGAAAACTGACCAGTGGCCACGAAAGCATGGGACCTCCACCTTAATGACCAAAAGGATTTAAGGCTAGGACGACAAATGTTATTTTTGCCTTACAGAAGTTTACAGCTTGACGTGTGCCTTGAGTGCTCCACTACACGGCTAAAGAGCAAACCCTGTGGCCTGAAGACTTTTTATAGGGGGTATATGCGTATTGCAGAGCATAGGGCAATATATAATGAGAAAAAAAAGGGAAGTGAGTGATAGTACAACAAAGAAAAAGCACAAAACTCCAAGATGGAAAGCAAGGTAATGTAAGGAGATCTGTGATAATGAGTTTTTCATGTGAATTGGTTTTCTTATGTTCATGCACGTTGAGATCAAGCAGGCAGTTGTTACTGATTCTAACAAGCTCAAATTGTTGTGCAACAAACAGCATGCTCAACTTATGAATATGAATGTGACAAGGAGCAAATAAGTGGTGCTGGAAAGGTCCAGAAAGAGGGAAAAGTACGCTAATGTAATACATTTTTTGGAATAAACGCAAACACAAATGCGAGATCTTTCTATGTGTTTTGCATAATAATAGTAGTGGTGGTATAGTAGCGACCATTAGCTACGGTTCACTGGACTGTTATAGTGTGCTGACAGCACCGAATGATGGTTCACCTTAATTTGCCTTTATGTGTTTCATTCAACAGATCTTTTCCACCATGGAAATGCAGAGGCCAAGCGAGATTATCTTTTCTACCTGGCTGTTGGCAGCACCAAGCTTCAGGTTTGTATTTTGAAATGTACCACACAGTTATGTTCAGATGATTTATTAACGAGACATTGCACAAGCTGCTAGCACTGTGCACTACCTTGCTCAAAACAGGCATCCGAACTGCGTAACAGTCGGTCAGCCATTTGATTGGCGTTGTACCATTTCTTTTTAACCTTTCGAGTACTGCCTTGATGAGTGGTCCAGCGACCGATGTTAAAAGTATGTCCCCCTCGCACAGTTTGGCAGCAGGTTGTTGATTGGTCGTTTATGCTAACATTCACATCGCATCCCTTTCAGAGCAGTCGTGTAATCATGCATGCAGCCTTAATGATGTTATCTTCTGATGATTGGCAGGTCACACAGCGAGCCAGTAGGATGGATGTTTCTGTTCATAAAGCTTCTGAATATAGATATTGTGCAATTCCATTATCTGTCTGGTATTGTATCTGTTTCTAATTACTCTTATTCCCAGGAGTACTCAAAGGCATTGAAATTTATCAAGGCATTCCTTCACGTTGAGCCAGCCAACAGACAAGCACAGGACCTTGAGGCAACTATTAAGAGCAGAATGAAGAAAGGTACGTTCTTTTGGGCCTCTTAAATTGCTTTGCTCTTTTTTTTTAGCACTGAGTGATTTAACACTGATAGAATGTGGACACATGCAAGAAGACGGGCGCATGCTGTTTACTGTTACAAAAATTCTGGTATTTTTTTGGGTGACATAGCCTTAACTAGTGCAGAATCATGTTTAACCTACTTTTTATGGAGCCTACCTACGTTGTCAACTAAGGCCTGCTGTGATAATAGTACTTCTCCGATGAGACTGCCATGTTGGCCTGCCAAGTGGGTACACAAGAACTTAGTTCTCAGATAAGTTTCTTAACCCTCTGTTGCATAGCAACATGTTAGAGCACTGCACAAGCTTCATTCAGAGGCCCGACTCGAGCCTGGCACAAACCCATTGCATTTATCTCTATTCATAATTTTACCAGTTGTGCTGCCCTGTCCCCAGCCTCACACCGCGTTTACTCAGTGTGAGGCACCTCAAAGGTAGCACAAAGTGCCATCCGTCTTGCATTTGATCATTTTGGGTACACAGCAGCTCAGCCTGAAGCATTAATTACTAAGCTCCTAAGGTGCTCGTGTGCATGAATTTCCTTCACTGTGGAATTTTTCTCATTGTTTTTGCACTGCACTAAGCATCTGCAAGCATTTATTATGAGCACTGTTTTGAAAAGTAGTCTTCCTCTGTTCCAGAGCTGTTTGATATTTGTGTGCACCTAGCTGAAAGAAGTATGCATGCAGCATGTCCAATCCAGTGCACCAAGCAAGCCGATTCCCTGAGATTGGTTATGTCTAGTTGCTGCAATCCCGATTGGCTTGCTTTGGCCAGAGGCTTCGAAATTATTTGCCAAGTTATGCTGAGACGAGTATAGTTCTTGGGTGGAGACACTGTTTTATATTTTATGTGACAGTATTTGCTGCATCAGAGTAGAAAAACTTGCCTTCGACTATGTGGGAGCTCATTATAAAATTACTCATTCCAGAGGGCATAAAAGGCATGGCCATTGTCGGTGGTGCTGCTCTTGCTGTTAGTGGGCTTGTCGGCCTTGGAATTGCCTTAGCCAAAAGGTGAGCATATACATTAGAACTTTTTCATCTGAGCGGATCAGCTGAGCTGCACTTTCCTTACTATGTAATACTTCTTTTCCACACAGGTAAACAACATCAGTTCTTCTCCTGCCCAAATTTCCTCTAGCCGAATGTTATTTTTCATGATGTAAGAAGTGTCAAAATAAAAGTGGGTAATGCATTCCGCCATACTGTGTTGTGTGCTGTAAAAGTTCCACACTGAGAAACCTTGGCATGATTGATGTGTCCACCATGGAAAGTGCCTTCTTTGAAAGTGCAGTGGCTCCTGAGAAGTCATTCAAGCAATGTCGTGTATTTGTACAATTAAATTCCCTCCATGTAGGGATGCAAAACACAGCTCTTGTCAGACACAACAACAAAGCAGCAGATGCTCCTAAAAGGAGGCCTTTCAACCAGTGACACCGTGGTTAATCTCACTAAGCCATGGTTAGTCCCGTTTCATCTGCCACTCCCTGCGATTTCATGCTAGCAATGATCAAAGGGGATCAGTCAAAGGGGTAGAGGGGGAAAATCGGTCAAGCAGGAGAATTGGTCAACACCACTGGCTGAAGGGGCTCCTTTGAGGGGCATTTGGTGGTTTGTTTTTGAGTTGTATCCAACTATAGTGCTGACAACACTAGGAAGGCCAAGTACTACAAGAATGCTTGACATCACATGAGCAGCCAACGAACACCAAAGCTGTGATGGATGGAAAGGAGATCTGCAGAAAATAACACTCTGCTGTGTACAGCCTTTCATCCCCACAAGCACATTATTCAGAAGTTCTGAAATATATGTTTTAAGAACACATTAAATGGACAGCACAAAAAAAAAAAATCAAAAGACCAACATAGTACAAAGTAGTCAGTTCCAGATATATTGAACCCGAAGGGGATCACGAAATAGTGTGATACATCGATAATTCCAGTTGAACCCCTCTATAGTAAAGTGACTCGGACCAGCAAAATTCTTTGCTATATCAGGGTCTTTACTATATCAGTTGTTGGTGATGGCATGGCTCTGAGCATGCTCTCTGGTAATTAATTGGCTACTTACTAAACACAGTGTTGGTTTATAAAAGAAACACTCACAAATACCATCCATCCTGTTTCTATTGTCCCTTTATGTGATAATTGTTCCTTTTCAGTTATGACATTTTCGATTTTGTTTACATCTTGAGGAAGTACCACATTTGCACAAATACAATGTGGCTACGAATATAACAAGAGTTTGATTTCATGTGAAAACAAAATTTTTGCGGGAACACAGTGCCATTTTCCGCAGCCTCAGCCATGGCCGGTCTCGAGGGGGGCACGCGCGCTCTTTCATACGGCCTTTGCATTCGCCGCAGAAGCAATGTGAGTTTTTCTCCGGGAGTTACGCCGCCGCTAGAGGCGCGACGACCCCACCACTCCCTCCCCGCCTGCATCTGCGGCGGCGGGTGGCTTTTGCCTGGTTTCGTGCTGTAGCCCGCTGGTTCATGGTGAGAGCAGCACCGAAATCAAAGAGACACAAAATGCAGATGCTTAAACTGCCTATCTGCAGCACAGTCCACATGGCGCACAGATTCTTCGTCACAAATTTTGCTCCATGAAAACATTGAAAATGAGGAATCACTCTTTCATTCCTCAGAACTATGTCGAGCATTTGTGGTTTTAAGTCCAGAAGGAAACACTCTGATCACTTCCTCTCGTATTTGTCATGGTCCGTGATTAAATGACAAATTAATATATTCTAAGGGGAAGATCCATAATGAAAACTCAGAGAACGAAAGTTTTGTGCTCGTCCCATAAAAATGTACTATATCGCGGAAAAAATTCTGTACGACGCTTGAACCGTAAATCTGATAGCACCGTAGCGGGTGGTTTGAGACTGTACTTGAGTCGCTGAGAGGTCAAATAAATTCCAGGATTGCTGGGAGGTGTATATAGTACTTAATTACGTAGATATCATTTTTCGCACATCCTCAATGAACTTATTTTCGCCTTCATATACATCACAACTTCCTTAAACGAGAGGCCTGTATCAATATCTCAAAAGAATGCTAATTACTAGTGTGCGAGCAAGGGTCAAGAAGCATTGTAATGAATTCTTCTCTGCTCGAAGCCAATGGCCCGCGGCCTATCCGCTTTTGTTGTCAAACAAGAGGCCACCAGATTTCTCTGGAATGACTGTAGCCACGTGCAAGTCTCTCTTCATGTTCAAAATTGTCGTAAGCGCATTAGGCGTCTAGGTTCAAGTTCCTGGTAACCTTTCAATTTTGCAAGGCCGAGAGCGACCGTCATTTTTACCTTCATTGACTGAGCACTTGTTTTGTCGCTGCGCCGGCGAACTCCATGCTTTCTGTTGGACGCAAGCTTCGTTGTTGTCATTCTGGCCTGACTAACCTTAACAGAACGTAACAGAAGCAGCCAGTACAAGCTGCGTATGCTGCCACAGATATTGACATGTACTGAGTATTGCAATTTCAGAAAGTATGTATGTCCAATGAGTGACTTCAGCTACCATATAGAGCGCGATTTTTTGTTCTCCACGTATATTCAACCTGTGGCGTGTCCTGAAACTTGCTAAAATATTTGGTTTAAATATCATTGCAAAAGACATCAGATTATGGACTTGAATGCCCAATGCCGTCTATTCTCTTAAATTCAGGGGATTTTACTAACATGTAAGCATTGCAAATGTTCATTTTTTGTTCCTTACATTGTAAGCTAAGCCAACTGGTATAACGCGCATTGCTGTGAGGTTTAGTGGAGCTCTGTTAAGTTGCGCAAAAATTCTTTTTGTGGTGCTACTTTGTTTTCTGAATGACGTGAGGAAAGTTCATGATCACGGGAGGTTTATCGAAAGCGAAGCGATGACGAGGCTACAGATATGCAGGAGAATAATGCAAAGCTGGTAGTCATTGCCTCTCAGATAAGTTTACTCGCTTGTAAAGGCCGATTTTATTCAGGCAGAGCACAGTTCCTAATTTTGCTTTGCTGGCAGTTCATGCTTGCAGTTACTGTAAACAAGTGATTTTCGCATTGTCATGGGGTGGCACGGGCAGTCGCGAGACGGCGCCAAACTTCAAAATGCCTTTCCAAAAGGATATCTTGAACGTCGCGTGCTTGCAACGTGCTCTGCTCCAGCAGCCAGGGTTGGGATTCGTCTATAACCGTTTCTTTCGCAAATGACATGACGCGTTTTCCTGGGTAGCACCGTGAATTCTTGCTAATGCCGCTGTTGTGCAAACTTAAAGCAGCTGCGCTTGAAATGTCAGCACCTATATTTGCTCTGCAGAATCCTTTACTTCTTGAAACTCGCCATCCAAGTATTACATGCCGAATATCATTCTACGCACTCAAGGAACCTGCCGGAAGACGAACTATAGAAGCTGAAAGCCTTGCTTTTTAGACAAATATAAGGGTAGAACGTGTTGACGTCTGTGCTCGAAGCATACGTTCGAACATACACAGTCGGGCTCAAGGAGTGAGCGCGCAAACGTTAATCCGTTGTTTCAGATTTCGCCCATGGGAAAGGGGCTGACTACACAGTCTTTGCGTAAAGCGTAAGAGGCAAAATATAAAGGCTTGACAGTTACCACTGACGCGGGCCGAATTGGGAGCGAGCGCGCGTTCTCCTTCGGAGTGAACGGCGGTCGCAGCGGCGGAGCGGTGGGGCAGTGGCGACACCACCGAGGTGCGGCGGGAGGCGGAAACAGACCCCATTGCGAAGGCCGTAAGAAGAAAAGCGCGCGCTCCCCTCGAGACCAGCCGTGCCTCAGCATGGTTTGGGGCAGTAGTGAAGAAACTCGAGCGACACAGTCAAGGCTTAGCAGTACCGTTCACGCCTCCGCCGCTTCCTTGTGCTTCGCTCTGCCATGCTGCGAATGTTCGCCCTTTTCTTTTCTTCCCTACTTTTCAGTGCATTTTTACTCTTTCCTTTCTCAGCTACCCTCGCCGACTCCTTTCTGCTTCATAGCCAGCTTTTTTTGTGTGCCGCGTGCTTTGCCTGACGGCCCTAAGGGCTTGCAGAAGTTGGCTTCTTCCCACAGCTTCTAAGCGTGGTGGTCAAGCTATCTTAAACAGCACTGTTTAGCTCAACACGGAATAACAGTGCGCCTTGCCTCGTGACCCCATGGAGTTGAAGAAGCCGGCCTCTGCTCACAGCTTTAGAGCTTGATTGTGAAGCTAGCTCAAAGAGGACTGTTTTATCGTCTTTGGTATGCATTTGC
Source organism: Amblyomma americanum (assembly GCF_052857255.1). Classification (NCBI taxonomy): domain Eukaryota; kingdom Metazoa; phylum Arthropoda; class Arachnida; order Ixodida; family Ixodidae; genus Amblyomma; species Amblyomma americanum. Next base: position 173,327,229 of record NC_135499.1, on the reverse strand, counting down.
CTCCGAATGTCGGCCTCGCGCATGCCGTGTTGTCATCATTCCGCGGGAACATCGCCATGGCCAGACGCTCTTTACTATAGCTGTTCTTTCTGAAACAAATCTTTACTATAACCGAAAAAAAAAGTACAGTCGTCTATGGGAGGTGAAATGGGACTGCAATTTCACTTTACTATATCCGAGTTTACTACAGTGGGGTTCTATAAAACATAGCAACGTATAAGCTTATTTGCAACATGGAAGCAAGAACACAGTGCACTCATGCTAGCGCCACTCCCTACGCCTTGCTAGGCCCAGCTTGCTTTGCGTCAAAGCCACAGCGAACATTCCACAACACTGTGCTTTACAACTAGCCACCGCCTATCATTTAATCCATCAGTGGTACAGGCGAAATGTCTCTTAGACCTCACCCCTACTACCTAACAGTATACCGTAATAGAATAATATTTCATTAAAACTAAGGAACAGTTGGTTCCCACGTCTTTGGCAGCAAAGCAAGCAAACCATGCCAGGAGAGCACCTCCGGTTGTCTAGTGGACTTCACCGCATGATAAGCGGTGTAATGAAAGCCAGCTCTTCTGCATGACACCAGTGTCGAGTGCACGATGAGAACAAGAATGAAGGCTACTCTCAAACACACCCTGCGGTCGCCTTGTAACGTGCAGCCTTTCCAGATCTGAGCACAAAAATTGATTGTGGAAGTGTCGTTAAAAGCGCCACTTGCAGGGACATGACACGTCATCTGATACATTGAATGTCCCGCTGAATGCAAGTTCAATAATGTGAAAACAATAGTGCTATATTTTTGCATGGTATTTTTACGTGGCTGTTCTGACTGTTTCGTCTAAACAATAATTCGATATATCTGGGATGAACAAACAGTATTGGCACTCATGCAGAAATTTGTCCAGCAAGCTAGCCCTACACATTTTCTCAAGTGCATATAAACTTGTGTCATGACCATTTCACTAGTGCAGAAACTTTCCCTGCAGGCAAGCCCTACACAATTTCTCTGAGTGCAGTCTGTCAATACTGCAGTGGTATCATTCACATCAAACGTCTGTGTGCAAAGTATACTGCACTGAAGGTTTTTAGAACAGAAATGCCGAGTTTGGTGCTAAGTGCAATACCAAAACAATGCCATTTTAAAGTGGCTCTTCTAGTTTTACAATGTATAAAATTGCTGTAGTTAACAAGCACACCATTTTGCACAAGCTTTATTGTACGAATGCATTCAAAATAGGAATGCTTGTACAAGGCTGAAGACCAACTGCAATAGAAAAACAAATGCCTAGAAAACACGTCACTAGCTTATTGTACACAACATTGATAAACTTAAATATACTATTTTATATTCTGGCATGCTTGTAAAATTGGCTCCTGCATAATGAATGGACAGTTATAGACTAACATTGGCATGTCAACAATACATCCGTCGAGGCATCAGAAATGCCTGTTTGGAAAAAATCCAGCCATCAATCGATACATTAAGTATCTCGCTCACATTAAGTATCTCGCTCTGAAAACAAATCCTGCAGTCTTCCCCAAAACAGTTTCAGGCAAACAGCTCGCCAACTGGACTACAAATGTACCACATGCAATCTGACTAGTAGCAGTCAAGCAACACACTACCAGTACTAATGTGACACTGTTGCACATCGATTAACAAGTGCTATTTAGCATATAGAGTCTCACTAGAACATCATTGGCACAGCAGCAACAACAAACAGGTACTGATTGCAACTACCACAACTAGGAAGCCTAGGCGCAACACTATGGCTCTTATCTTGCCTAGCGCTATACTGCTCTTGTTTTGCTGTCACAACACAAGGAAGACACTGCATAGGCACACAACATTGACACAGTACAGTTAGAATGACAGAGACAAATAATAGCAACAAGTGCTTCTTGTGTGTGTTGGCACCTTAGCTTGAAACAGCAGATTGGTGCATTGCTGTAACTGTGGAGGCCTCTCATGAAACTGCCAATCTTTCTTCTCTCTATACACATATCAGTACTCTGCATAGGAGTACTCTCCTACTACTCCGCTCAAACTCCGCTACTACTCCACTCAAGCTACACCACTTGTAGCTAAGGAAATGTGCTTAATCGCCGCAACAGGTGTTCCCACTGAAAGCCTTGTCTGCAAAATGCGATATGATATACAGAGACACTGCAATGTTGTTCACCTTCCAACATATACTTTGGCTAGCACATTAGGTTCACTGCTCAACTGAAGTGAAACAACGCAGATGAAAAAGCTAACACAGCACTCAGCTGTTCACAGCAATGTCGTCTACAAACTGACAATATATGTGTGAAGACTATTCAGGCTACCACAGCCTGCTTGAATTTTTTATGGACTGAAGCAAGGCCTTGTGCGTATTGCTCCTGTCAGATTTTTGCTGCAAACACCTCATAACAGACATGTATATATTCTATTTTTAGGTGGCATTTGCAGGGAGGCTTGTACAATTTGCCTCCAAGATGCCATGGAACAGTAATTTGAGATTAGACACACCTTAAGCATGTCCAGCACCAGAACAGTTTTTAAATTTCATAACAGCTAGCAATTAGTGCCTTTATTTAATATTCTGGCCTATGCAGGAATATTAGAAACTTGTAATATCAGGACACAAGGGCCACAGGTACTTTGGCACCAAAATTAAGATTTCCCTAAAGTAGGAAAGCAGCAGAGTGGAACACATATTATGTTACACCTGCTGGCATAAAGTTCTCACACCAGCAGTACTGGAACGCATATTTCTTGCACTGCTGCTTGTAAAGCGAGAACTAATAGCTGTAGCCCACCCAATTGGTACTTCAGTGGCTATCTAGTTGTGCATATCACTTGGACGCAATATATGGCAACATATTTTGTGTTGGCACGAAAACTTGTGGCACAGGTGTTTGAAATGCATGAAACCTGACATCAACTTTCAAGAAAAAATTACCACAATATATACGCACCTTAACCAAAAGCTCAGTCATGAGCTTTGAACAATGTCACGGTTGGGCTTCCGTTAAATGTTCTGGATGGAGCCTGCAGAGCCCTGCAGTAAGCATCTCATCAGCAACAAATGGGCATCCACCAAGACGACATCAACCCAAAGAGCAGACAAGGACGATAAAGCAATTCAATATACAATAACAAGTCTCTGGGAATAGTGACATAACACTGTTCAACAGAACAATTCACTGGCACTGCAACAGAAAACCAGCATCTCGGTGATTTGCTTGCACACTAGGTATCACGAAGGATGTCTTTCTTTGGCTTAAAAAACCCTGTAAAGTATACTTTGAAAAAATTTCAGACTGCCTTTCCCAGCAACTCGTATTATCTCCAGCAACCCACAAAAGCATCATAAAGATGGAATAGGCACAACCCAGCCCCAGCTGGAGTACACAGGTTGAAAACAATGGGTAAGGAAGTTACTGTGATGACTCTTGGCTCTAACAATAAAAAGTGAACCAAGATCTAAGTAAACGGCAGAACAGTAACATGAAGCCTCCTTGCTTGTAAGTTCTGCCTCAACGTCGTGATGTAGCAGCTGTTTTGTATGGCATCGTGAGAACTCTTGTCTCTATCACTACACGGCACTCAATGCTGCTTTCCGTGCCTCAATCTTGATCGCCACTTGCTCCCTGCCATGAGGGGCGCTAAAGAAAACATTCAGCTATGACTACTTTCTGTATATGACAAGCTGTAACTTGCGCTGTCTCTATTAAACAACAAAAAAGGAACCTTGACCTCCACAAAGCAGTTAGGATGCTATTTGCAACAGCACTTTTGAGGCAAAAACACTTCTTTGGAGCAAAATTACCCTTCCAATTGACCTCAGAACAAGCAAGAAATGTTAATACTTTGTGACAAAATGGTCTGTCAGTGCATTGCATCACAGTGCAGGCAAGAAGCGGCAACCTTTCTCGGGGCAGTTGGTGATTTTCAAACCATTCGAAGTAAAGCTGTGTCCAGCACTGTGAGCACTGAAGACATGCCGCAGATGCCAAAGCCATGCACTACCCAGCCCACAATGTGTTCGTTCTACAGTGCTGCCTAAGCTGCCACAAGTGACAGATCTGCTGGCACAAATGACATTGCCGATAGGAACAATTTTTGTGATAAACAGCTACGACTGTCTAGTTCATATGAAAAAAAAAAAAAGATGTAAAATTAATTATTTGCTCGTATCAAGGATGCCACAACTGCAGTTGAGTGTTTTCCAACAGTCCATCAAATGCAAATATGGCAAAAGTAACAGCTGTGCTCACTGCATCTCCAAGTTAACTTTCCGCATTTAAAATGTATTTCATGGTATCAACCAGCAACCTGATATAGCGCAAACAATGATATAGCCTGATACAGCATGAACAATGTTCTACAGGGTTATCCCACCAACAGGTTAGCATTAGTTTAGCATCAAGCATGTCTCAATGGCATCTAAATTAATGATAAACCCATGATAAGAAAGCAGACATATATCCAGGAAAATATATGAACACCTATGCAGGAAAAAAAACTACAAAACAGCAGCAGCAGGCATTATATAAATGCTACTGAAATATTGTGCACTATTTCACTCTTGGGAGCATTCTTCCATGCAGAATAAATGCATATTTCTTGCTTAGTGATGTTGCTTATGTGTATCACCATTGTTTCATTCTTTTTTTTTTTTGGTGGTTAATGAGGCATTTCTGTGTCAGCACTACACTACAAGCTATGAGGCACACCACAGCGGAGGATTCTAAATCAATTTCAACCCCCACCTGGGGTCCTTTAACGTGCACTGAAATCTCAGTAAACAGGCATTTTTTGTATTCTGCCTCCAATGAGATGCGGCCACCACTGTTGATACAAAGCCTGAACTCGAACTCAACGTCCGAAAGTTTTGTTTCCAAATAAATGGCAACAAAATCACTCATCTTGTGAGGTCTGATTAATGCATACAGCTGGACTCTCAGCCTCAACATGTTTTCAAACTACAAGCTATGCAAAATAAAAGCCCAAGCTGCAAGGCTAGCACGGGCCCTGTTGTAAGAAATTAACACTGCACTCAGATGAAGCCAATCATTCTGATAACGATAAAAGCTGATCTGTTGGCCGTGCACCCTGCCTTGCTACCTTTCTCAAGAACCCTAAAACAAGTAGCTGGCTGAATTTAGCGGCACAGGTCAATGGCTGCAAAACAATCACCTAATCAAACAGTCCATACTGATCAACTCCAACAAGGAAAACTGAGAAGAGCACAATTCTGTGCCTATGTTCTCAACAAGAACATGAATTTTCAAACGGCGCTAAACAACATTACATTAAACTGTGCAAAGTACTCGAAGCCCTGTTGATGGACCAACATGTTTGTCCTGTAACATCAAGCCCAAACTTTCTCCCATATGGCAGCACCAACAGCAATAGCAATGAGCTTGCTCAATGCATGCTCTCTTATCCATATTCAAGCACGCTGGCACAATGTCAGCTCAGTGCAACCAGGTATTCGCAATTCGCAGGTAATGTTGGGACTCACAGTCACTGCAAAAACAGGCTAGGCAGTAAACCGGGAAGGTTTATAACCGGCAGGAAAACCTGCTTACTAGGACACTCACTTTTAGCAGAATCCTGTCCTTCTGAGTAGCTGACAACCTTCAATCACCCACAAAAGAAATGTTTACTTTACCAACCAGGTTTAGACTGATGGCCGAACTTTAAAAATGAGTTACCTGCCTTATAACATCACATTTGCGTCACTTGTCTTTGGATGAATTCGGAGCAAAACAGATAATTTCTGCAGAACTACGAAACAAGCAGCAAAGGTGCAATGCTTCAAGAGACAACATCTCAGGGGTCTGACCTCTTTAACTCTAGAACACTCTTTACTCCTCAAAACTAACAGGATGCCTTAATACTTTACTGTCTCCAAAACTTCTTCGTGTTTGGCACCTTTTTCTGCTAACTTAAACATAAACAATATAGAACACAAGCTGTGTGACGACAGTACAAGAAAAGTATTGCTGTTCATCACTGCACTGCTCGCACATTTGAAAGAAAAAAATTGGACATTGGACATCAGTCTAAGAGCACGCATGATAAAGCAGTTTGGTGCATACTGACAGACAAATAACCTGCACAAAATGAACAGGGAAAAAGGAAAGAGCATGCATGAACATATGCACAGTGCAGACATATCTGTGCGTATATTTCATTTTGAGTCTGTTCTTTTTGCACAATTTGTCTGTCTGGATGTCAGTGGGCTAAGCAGTCTTCATTGTGAACAACTGCTTCCCACTGGAAGCCATGCGATGCCGAGTTTCATGGGTGGATGTCATATTGTTGAAGAGAATGGTAAAGTCCCATCGAGCAAGCAGCACACTTATGGCCCAAAAGTAATTTTCAATGATTTAACGCCATGCACCATCACCTTTTGTAATCCTGAAGGACAATATAAAACAAATTTAAGGAATCAGTGCAAAGCTAGTCGCGTGAGGCACGAAAGCTTGCACAGGCACTGTAGCTTGCGATTTTTATCTGCTTGACTCTCTGTCCTTTATGGCCCGCATAATGAGACTGAGTAGCTCCAGCTTTTAAATCTCAATGCAACACTTGAACTATGGGTGACAACACAGAGCTTACACTGCCAAGAGTCATTTGATGCACAACAAAGTGCAGTACAGGCAAGGCTTCGTTTAACTTTAGTCATGAGAACACTTTAACCACTGCACTGTACAAAAAAGCATCCTTTTTTTTCAGTTTTCAAAAATGACTAGCTTCATAAGGACACAAAGATGAAATGAAGTAAGAAAGTGCACACAACAAAAACTTGACTCACGTGCCAGGCTTCAATGCCTCACACAAACATTAATGCAAGCCTCGTTGGTACACAAGAAGACTAGCAACTCAAAAAAGTGACTTCCACCAGAAGCAGTTAAAGAAGCAAAATGAACAAACACATTATTCATACGCATTTGTCAACACAGAGCGCAGGCTAATAGTAAGATTTTGCAGCTGAGGGCCAGTTCCTTTCACTTTCTGTCCTTTCTTCATATTTGGACAAAGCCATTACCAATGAGTACATTTTTCTAAGTTAGCCCAATGACAGATGTTAAATGCTCATATCAAGTGCCTTGTATCGTGCACCATCACAAGACTCACCATTTTGCTCTCTACCAGCTTCTATGACTATATTAGGTGTCCCGCCTGGTATCACTGTACATTTGTCAAGCATTGACTGCAGACAGCCACCTGGTTATACAAGCACTTTTACCTTTGGCTGCAGTCCAAAAGTAAAAAGCTCAAAGACAAGATTGGTTGCTAGGCATAGTGCCCTACAGCCCTTCTGTGTGCTCAGTCTTTGGCTGAGCGATCCTCTCCTTTGTGGTCGCTAGCCAAGGCACTGATAGTGCTCACGGCACTGGCAGGCAGGCCATGGATGGAGGATGCCCGAGTGGGGCGGGGTCGGCCTTCTGGCTCCTCTTCGGCCAGCGTAGGTGGTGGTGCATCATCAGCAGCAGTGGCAATCCCTACTTCAGTTGCTGCCCAGCCAGCTCCCCGTCTCGATTTTCCAAATCTGAATGTCTTGCGACTCTGCGCCTTCTGGCGCTGAAGCCGGTGCCTTGGCTTCTGTGGCTCCCCTGTCTCGGGAGACTGAGGTCTAGATGCTGTAGGGGTTGGTGGGCCCTCTCCTGAAAAGCAGTAGCACAGGACTGCTGTAGCAATGCTATCATATGCTTTACATTCATTTACTTTCTGCTTTGTGCAACGCAGATGGGCAGTTTTAACATATTTCTGTTTCAGGACAGGATGTGCTTGCAAAATCAAATTTTTCACATACTGTGATGCTTAGAGCATTTTCTGAGAACTGTCTCTATAACCTATGAACAAGCTGGATTGTTTGATGACACTTATAAATAGGAGCTGGCTTTAAGGCACAGCTTACAGATTTTATGACCAATGGATGTGCCTGTGAGTTGTGCAGTGGTCCAGTTTCTTTCCACTGTCTTTTGCTCACTCAAATTCACCCATCATTAGAAGTTTGTTTTCAAGTTCAATTGTCCATCATTTCAGCACTGTCACTACACACAGCCCTGCATGCCATTGTTTTAATGAGAAATCTCAACAGAGGATTTTTTTACATCAGCTGTCAATATACAGATATTTATACAGTAGCTGACCGATTTTTCATACTCCAATAATTCGGACTTGCGCAATATTTCGGACTTCGCTGAGGAACTGTCGCGTACATTTTCACAACCGATATTTCAGACATTATGGAGTCTAATAGTTCCGTTTTTTGCACTAAAATTGATGCCAACTATACAGCGAAGATCGTTTTTCAACCGAAAGTTCATTATTTTGGCCTAAAACAGACGCAAGCCGGCATCGGTGTCGCAACCAACCTGCTCGCCACCGTGAAAGTTTCCACCTCGGATTTAAATGGAATTGCCGGGAACTGACGGAGTAAATCGAACGAACTGGCTTGGATAGGCTTGGCTATTTGTTCTCCATCGTCACCATTCATGGTAAAGGAACGCTCTCCGTTGCCATCTAGATGGCATACAAAGCGCGCATGATTGCACTGAAAACGGGACAGCAGGACACTTGCAACATCCGCCGCGGCTTGGATGACGCCACCCGCAGTGTGGGGCAGAAAACGCAGAAGTAGGGGAGGGGGAGTGCATTTTGAGGTGCTTGTTTCTGCTCGCTTCTTCCCATGGGTTACCTCTCAGTCTTCGAGAGCATTGTTGCCCAATGCAAACTGACTGTTCTTGTTTCATGCGGCGAGTGCATTTCTTCGCGGCATGACTTGAGGCCAGGTCGCACTGCTTGGTATCACATGACTTGAGAGGGTGCAGACATGATGAAAGCATGACTACGACTCAGATACAGTCTAATATTATCACTTGTAGGCGGAACAACGGAAGCTGCAATTTTCGCAATTTTGAAAGACAGTTTTTCACAGAAAAGTTTTTTTTTTTTTCTCAGTTCACGGATTTTTCGGACTGTTCGGTTATTCGGACCATTTTTCTGGGTCCCGCAGAGTCTGAAAAATCGGTCGGCGACTGTATTTGCGTAATAAAGTCTGCTTTTGTGCATTGTGATGGCCAGTGAATTTAAAATTAGACATAATTTTGGGAGCTACGAGCCCATTATCCTGGTGGCCATTATGCTTGAAATAATGTGCTGCAGCTTGACACGCCTAGTGGTCTACAATATGTGATGGCATCTCATGGCTAAATGGACTAACTCCTACTATGACTGTTAACATCCCATGAACCGCCACTACATATCAGCACTCAGTCGGCTGACAGCTGCTGAATGCAGCTTTCTATGTGGCACAAGCTGCAGAGTTTTCTTCACAGCATTCATGCACTATGGAAAATGGCAATGCACATCAACATGGCAACTTGGCACTGTAAGACATAAAACCACAGAAGAAAAGGACCATCACTCAGTCATTCAGACTTTTTCACTACATTCCCTCTGGTGTCCTTCACTCGAAATGCAGAAAATGAAACATCTGTAATACATCTGTAACATCTGCAGTAATTTTGTTCTCATCACCATCCATATTAGCTTGACAAAAATATTTTGGCCTCAATTTTGAACTGATACTTGATTCAATATTCGAAGCCACTTTTTCTTCCTGTTCATATGCAATTCATATTTGAAAATTTCAATATCCACACATGACTACTTATCAGTTGTTCAGCTTCTGGAGAATAGTTGTTCCACGCTAGAGCCTGCTGGCTCCAGTTTGATAAGCAGCATCCCATGCTATCATTGCAGTAATGAAGGAAAAAAAAATCCAAGCAAAACTTGAGGCAGCCACAAGAGCTCATCCATACCGGTGGAATCCACACCCTCTGGAAGACTGTCCTGTAGGGTCTCCTCATCGGTAGCGGCGCCACTCTCAGCAACACCGACAGATGTCAGGCTGCTACTGCCAGTGCTCTTCTTGCTGCCTTTCTTTTTAATGAGGAGAGTGGACTTTCTGAACAAGCGGGGCTCAGACGATGCTGAGTGCTCCATGTCCAGGGCTTCCATTGGTCGATAAACTGCAACAGCAAAGAAATTACCCAATGTATGGGTGGCCCTCACTTCTGAAGAAAAAAAATTCCCGCAAGAGTGGTTTTTTAGTTTACGTTGCACAAGACAATAACAGAAGTGCATCTGTCTTAAAATGCTATGAATTCTTTGTGACTAGTACCAATTCAGATAGGGACACCTTAAAGCCTTGTGAGTTATTCTGTTTCCAGGGGGCACAGCAGTAATAGCAAAGTTTTCACAAAGCCAATGAGAGACGTCCAGATATGGCAACACATTATCATCGATACGTGCCGAGTTTTCAGGTGATCATCGGAGACATTGCAAAACAGGCACTTAACCCATGCAGATTGGAAGGCACTGCACTGAATATGAATTCCACTTAATTTTCATATTTCACTTATCGCTTTGCATGAGCTCTTTTCAGCCCATTCCTAAAACCCTCTGGCAACTGCATCACTTTTTTCTGCAGCAATGCCATGAACAGTTGTGCTTCATGCTTAAATAACTGGAGAAAGTTTAACTGTGTCTTACTTCCTCTTATTACGTTCATTGCCATCAGCTTTCAGTGAACTACATGGCCTTAAATTATATGGAATCATACCAGTATCTTGGACTAACTTACCAGCATCGCTCATATTCTAAAATTGATCCTGACATTTCAAAACCACTCGACTTGCACGCAGAATCACACTCTATGTCTCGCACTTCCATCCACAAGTTTGCATACTAGACGTTAATCTGTGCCAAATTGGAATATGCTGCATTCACTTGGAATTACTACAGACTACTGCACATTCTATTGCGCTAACTAAATAGAAATCGTACTGGCTTTCTTCAATTCACATTGCCAAGCTATGACAGGCACACTGATGCTTTACAGCCTTAAATCACCCATTCGTCACAAGGATCAGCTATGCCCTTTTCACAATTTCTATTACAATTCTCTTCACTCACACCAGCACGCCTTTACTTCATTGCAGCTCTTGCACTGCTCACATGATAAAAAGTGGAGAACATGTTCATAAACAGGGAGCTACAGAAAAACTGGGCATCTCATATGTAACCTAGTGCACCAACCAAGTTCTCCGTATCATGAAATCACTTGTTTCTCCACTTTACACGCCAGCTAGACAGAAACAACGCTTCCTAAAACCTTGCAAGACTGTTTCCTGTCACGACAGCACTGTTACGATTTGTGAAGTCATCCAACCCTCACTGCATCATTTCCCATTCTGTTCAACCCCTAAGCCAAAGACACCATAGATTAGCATGCTGCCGCAACTGTTCAAGCCTTAGAGCTGCAGCCCCACAACAACGATATCCATGGTCGAGTCACAGAGTGGGAAAGCAAGCTTGCCTTGGGCGGGTCCCTCTTCCTCAGGGTAGCTGGTCCTCCTAAGGAAGCGCTGCATGACCCGGCGGCTGCTGCCCTCACGCGAATGAAGTCGTATGCTGAGACCCCGGTGTGAGTCGCGTTGCTGCTGGCTTTCCCGGTGGGGCTCTCGCTGCGACTCAGATCGCATGGGCAGGGGCCTCGGAGCAGGGCCTCCCGCTGGAACCGCCCCGACAGCACCCTCTGCTGCATCCGGCAAGGCATGCCACATACGGATCATGCTTGTGAGGTCTACTGTGTGCCCAGCCTACCATATAAGCAGTACTGTGTGTGCAGGCTACTAACTACTTTATCATGGGCAACATCCCTGGTGAGCCACTACAATGGGCTATTTGTGTTCACAGAAAAAGACGTTCAAATTGAGATGCGTACAATCCGCGTCACCTTTGTGTAGAGTGACCGAGCGGCGCACTTCTCTGCATGAAAACTGACACCTCGTGGCCGCTTCTAGCTTTTAAAGGTAATGCTTGCATGGACGCAAAGCCACATAGACCTGAAAATAATGTGGGCACAAGCACTTTTCCCAGACACAATGGGCAGCTTTCCAATTTCAGTTTTTATTGCGTGGTGCACACTGCTTGAACACTCTACACAAGTGTATCACAGACTGTACATAAGCAATCTGCAACACAAATAATATGCATAACTTTATAGCCAGCAAATGCACTGTAGTGTTTAGCAGCTTTTCAGGCCATTATTACAGAGGTGCTGCCAGCTATCGAATATTGTACCAACACTCAGTTGGTGCAAAACAGGATGTGGCATAGCTTAAAAAGATAAGTATATTATGCTTCTCTTCTTCAAACTGCTGCCTTGTTCATGCTCATTTGACACAGACGGTCCTTTCTTTCAATATTACACTTGAATTCAGCACTTGCCTGGTTTTTTTCGGCAAATGAATCCAAGCATGCTACTTACTTTGGTGACACCAGGCCAAAATGGCAGTGCAGTAAAACCTCATAAAGGCATATCCGCTTGTGTGGTAGTTCCGCACATAAACGTGGCTACACGAAAACCTCAACTCTTAAACCTCATGCATTTGGTGCCTACTGATGGCTTAGTGGCTTACCACAAACATCTCTGTCAGGCTGTAGCTATCATCGTGTACGAAGCTGAAGGGGTCTCTCGTAAAGCAGTCATGAACTACACTGCACATTTCAAGGAAACTTCATTGCGGCAACATGTCGATACTGATACATCGCAGCATGCGACGAGTATGCTTGCAGCTGCTGACATGCCTGCAGAGATTGCACTCTCCCCTCCTATCGCCTGGGATGCCAGCAACAAAGCCACCCCATTGGCAGACACCGCTATCCGAGCAGTCATGGCTGGTCATTGCCCGAGCCATGTGGAGCTACCACTTATTGTTGTCACGTGACTTGGCTTCTTGCACAGCACAGTGGAACAGCAGCGATCCACAGTTTAGGCTGACCGCAGTAAACTTTTGTTTTCCTCCATGTGCCGTAGGCAACATTGCCACACAGCTCGCCAATCGAGTCACTGGATGGCTATGATTCAGCCCCATTTCATTGTGTTGTCGCGTTAATGGAGGAAGAGGAGGAGGAGGAAAGGCAGGGAGGTTAATGGGAAGAATAACTGGTTTGCTACCCTGCGTGGCGGGAAAGGGGTAAGGGGATAAAAAGATGAAGGAGAAAAAGAGAGTAGTAGGAAATTAAAGTCACTATGTAAAGTCACAGCGTTCAGTAAAGTCACTGCCTATCATGCAGGCCACAAGTCTTCAAAAAGCGGAGCAGTGCCTTGGAGGCCTTCACCGCCGACAACTGCCGCGGCCAGTGGTCGAGAGTCTTCGTTTCCGTCAGTGGGCGCAGGTCGAGCTGCTCCAATGCATGGTAGAGAGACTGTCTTTCGGCGCTGTAGGCAGGGCATTCACAAAGAATGTGGGCTACTGTCTCATCATACCCGCAGATGGCACATGGAGGGCTGTCAGCCGTACCTATTAAGAAGGAGTAATTGTTGGTGAAAGCTACACCAAGCCACAGGCGACACAACAAAGTTGTTTCACGTGGTGGTAGGCCGGATGGAAGCCGAAGCTTCAGATCTGGGTCCAAAGTTTTTAAACGCGAATGCGAAAATTGGCCTGAAGTCCACACGGCAAGTGTGATGTCCCGCGACAGTGGTCTAAGCCTACCCGCTGCGTTGGCTCTCAAGATGGGGATGGACACACAATCACCCTCATGGTGAGCAGTTCGCGCGGCCTCGTCCGCGCGGTGGTTGCCTGCGATGCCGCTGTGTCCTGGCAGCCATTGGTAAACAATATCGTGCCCTTTGTTGATGGCTGTGTGGTGGAGCTCTCGGATTTCCGCGACCAGTTGTTCATGGGACCCATGACAAAAAGCACATTGTAGGGCTTGGAGGGCTGCCTTTGAATCCATGAAAACAGACCATTGCTGGGGTGTTTCTTCACGTATATGCTCAATGGCAGCACGAATAGCGGTAAGTTCTGCACTAGGTGATGAAGTCCGGTGTGATGTTTTCACTTTCTTAAATATGGTCCTAACAGGGATGACCACAGAGCCTGAAGAACTGGAAGGGGTCACTGAGCTATAGGTGTATACGTGCAGTCGGTGTCCGTGTTTCTCATGCAAATATTCTAGAGTGCTCTGTTTTAATGCCATCGACGATAAATCAGACTTCTTTTTGATGCCCAGTATGGAAAGAAGCACGCGAGGTTGGTGCAGACTCTGTAATGGAGAAGACAGTCTAGAGGCTGTTGTAAATTGGGCTGGTAGAAAGTCGCGATGGGCATCCATCAATAATTTTCGCAAACAATTTACTCGGCCGGTTAGCAGGAAGACTGGCAAGATAGTGTGTGGGAATCCGAGAGGGGTGACGAATATGCGCTCTCAAGGCTTCGATTGTTACGTAGGCAGTCACTGGATTCTCCTGAGCGATGAGTACTGTTGCGGCTGTAGACGCGCACTTTGGCAGTCCTAGGCACGTCCGGAGAGCTTGAGCAGGAACATTTTGTAGACACCCTATGTTCGTTTTCCCCAAATTTCCTAATGCAGGGATACTGTACCGAAGGAATCCCATGAATAATGTGGTGTACAGCTGGAGCATTGGCTGCACTGATGTTCCCCATGACTTCCCTCCGAGAACGGAGAGAATGTGAGCGATTGATGTCAGTCACCTTTTCATGCACAAGACATGTGGGCTCCACGTTAGATTGCGATCGATGATTACCCCAAGAAAGCGATGGCTTCTTTCATAGGGTAATGTTGAGCCATTTATGCATCCGTAGTAATGGGACATGCTCTTGCGTGTAAAGGCAACAAGGGAACATTTTTCAGCAGAAATCTCCAGGCCTTGCAGGTGAAGGTAGGCCGCAAGAATGCTTGCCGCCTTTTTGAAGCCTTGCTCGAACTTGTGGTCGCGTAACTCCTGATGCCCAGGTACAAATATCATCCGCATAGACTGAGACCCATGCCGCCTGTGGTAGTACATCGATAAGGCCGACAAGCGCGAGATTGAAAAGCATTGGGATAAGTACTCCACCCTGTGAGACCCGACAAGAAGTGAAATGTGAAGATGTTGGTCCATCCTCAGTCTGCATAAATAGTGATCTGTTGGAGAGTTAACTGCGTATCAAGCAGAAAATGCAACCACCAAGTTCTGCAGCTTCCAGAGAGTCCAAAACAACTTGATGAGTGACGTTATCATATGCTCCTTTAACATCTAGAAACAACGCCGCGGTCAAGCGCTTCAGATCAATCATGCTATCAATAGACGAAAGTCCACGCCGAAACCCGGCGAAACCATGGCGTTTTCATGATATCTGGTGCTTCTGATGTGACATCACTCCCCAGCATGCCTTGCGTCGGGACTAAGCTTTGAGTGTTCACCACCGGCGACGGTGCCTGTGAAGTATTTCTCACAGAAGCTTTGCAGCGGGAAGGTGCTAAGGAAACTGTCGCTTTTCGCATTTTTGAAACAGAGACATTGCAGCTGAGACTTCTCCAGTGTGTTTTGACAGTGACATTTTTGCCTCTATCGCTGGCGAAACGTCATCCAATGCAAGCGATGACAACAAGGATGCTGAAGACAACCCAGACCCTACCGCCAGGGAATCTATGCGCATGTTAGATGTACTTCACCTCTTTGCCAAAATAATAAGCCTAAAAGAGCAGTTGGAACCCGGTTTAAGTGCCTTCAAGGCTGTAACGGTAGTAGCTGCGAGGCTGATTCTGCAGTAGGCATAATGAATATGGAAAGTGTGCTTTTTACAGCTAGTGTTCCTCAATGCATCCTATTGGTTGCACCATCGTCAGACGCACTTCTTAGCCACGTCGAATTTGCTGCCCGCCGCACGCTTGCCATGTTCGACAGCAAACTCCCAGCCGTGTACCTATTAAGGTGCTTGCCCATCATGCTAAAACTGCAACGCTCGGCGGCAGCACGCGAAAGCCACAACTACGGTGAACTAACACATTACCACAACTCCTGTGCCTTTGACAGCCACAAAAGGCTGGAGCTGGTGACACTGATGCCGGAGCGGAGATAGCAGGAGCTCACGGCGAAGGAAAAAGTTGGCGATGATGATGGTGATGATGAGCTGCGGCCTTGGGTGCCATTCGTGGGCGGCACCTGAAAGCTCCTGTGCACATGCGTTGCCTCCACGATCAAACGCACCGTTGCTCGCAGCCAAAGCTGATCGTGCAGGCCACAGTGCGTGCATTTCGAAGGCTATTCCCATATGGGTTGTGGAAAGTTCGGGTGCGGCCCTTACATGGATATTATTTTTTTATATATTTTCTTTGGGGAAACAGGGTGTGGCCTATACACGGGTGCGGCCCTTACAGGCGTTTATGCCGTAGTTTCATATCAGTATTAGTGGATGAAGAAGACGATGTGTAATGCACAGCGCGAGAGTGTTGCCGTGTTTGGCTGTGGTGATAGCCTAGTGCTCTCGCGCAGTGGCCTGCGAAGCTGCTCTGTTCATGCTGCCGTGGGTTCAACTCCCAGTCACAGATATTTATTTGATTTCTTCTTATTTATTACTTTTACTTGGCAAATACCCACAAACACTGCAAGCGTACAAACATCCCAAGATCTTGATCGGGGTTGACCCATCGGAATAGTGCTTTCGCATAAATATCGACATATATAAGCAGTTTTCCGCCACTCGGTGAGCATTCCTCACCTGACTCTACTGAGCCCATGCCCGGTGGTCTGCCAAGCCGAGTGATGCTCTGATGGTCAGGTGTGAGCTCGGTGAAGCTGGGACGGTGAGCGCCGCCTGGGGCCATGGCACGTGTGAAGCTCACTGACTGAGACAGCTCGCTTCCATGGCCCTCACCAGATGGCTTGCCCCGCTCGAGTTCTCCTCCTGGCAACCAGAACCGAAGAAAAGTGTCACCACCATTAACAATGTCACAACTGATGCCATCCTAAAACTACATTTAACTGCAGCTTCCATAGGCCACCAAGCATGATATGAACACAAGGCAAAACAGCCCTTCTGTTTTAGAGTGCAACTCTTGGGTGCCGCTTTCCGGCTTCCGTGTCGTAGTCGTCGATGTCAGCGTAACCGGTTGCGCAAGTAGCACAGTGAGATGCCACCTAGAAGGTGGCCGCCACTGTAAGATCCCAGAGGGTGATTGGGTGGTGGTGGGTAGTCGGTGTAGTCGGTATAGTCATCGGCGTCGGTGTAAGCGGTTGTCCGAGTACCAGAGCGAAATGCCACCAGGAAGGTGACTGCCATGGGGAAGATTCCAGAGAATGGCTAGCAGTATAACACGCCACTTGCCAATAAGAGTTGCACTCAAATTTCGCATTATCAGCTATCGTAATCATCTGTCAAGTTTTAAGCGCAAAACTATTTCAAGGTCTCTTTATGCAGGCAAACAACTTTGAAGATGCTGTTCTGTGCAAAAGTTTCCAATCTGAGCCAGCAGCTTCATGCAACTGCTAACAATTTGCTGATCCAGTTTCTCTAAAATCAGCAAACTGCCTCTTGCATGCACTTTCACATACAAGTCAACAACCATCTGTTCCACAAGGTCACTTGGACACGGAGAACAAAATCAGTCAGGCCTGTAACATCCAGAGCACGAGGATGTCAGGCAAAGGTCCTAAACTTGAAGATAAGTCTACAGTCCCTAAGCTGTAGGATTGTTAAAGATAATTAAATTTGTCATGAAATAAAAATGAGTTCAAAATAAAATACTAGCAAATGAAGTCAACTTCTGAATGTCTTTAACTGGCCGCACAGGTTCTGGATGTACAATACTGATAACTCAATAATTTGAACTCGAAAGGGACTGAAAATTTGTTGAATTAAAAGCAGTGTTCAAATTAAAGGGAGCTTTTTGTGTATTACATGATGCTGATGGCACCAAGGCATCACTTCAAATAAATTAGAAGTTCAAATTAATGAGAGTACACTGTATTGCATACCAATGCATGAGCTGAAATTTCAGATAAATAAAACTGCAAAAAGTAAACTGTGATAAGGTAAGACAAAGGTACAGACACAAAACTTCGCACGGTTCATTGTTTTAGAACTGTGCAAGGTAAAACAGGAAAAAGCAAGACACACACACAAATAGTTGTGCATGTCTGTACTTGACTTGTGCCTTACTTTGTCCCAGTTTACTTTGCAGTTTTATCAGTCTGTAACAATGAACCAACTAGCTCGTCAAAATGTCCTGCATGAAATTTCTGTTTGTTACACTGTGGGAGTCATCTCTTGCAGTAATCCAACTTGCAGGATAGTTTTGTATCTGTGGCAGCTAATAAGAACACCGCTGCATCAGTAAATAAGTTGAGGAATGTGCTTAACAAGAGTTAACTGCTGAGCTAGTTGGTGATCATACATACTACAAAGATTTTTGCGCCAAAACAACACACACAAGAAAGACGACGACACCACGGGTGCCCGCGGTGTCGTCGTCTTTCTTGTGTGTGTTGTTTTGGCGCAAAAATCTTTGTAGTTTGAGGAATCTGTACAATACTGTAGAGGTTTAATATAATTTTCTGTATCAAAAATGCAATTTTTTCTGTACTGTGCAAAATACACGAGGCATTCCAGGGACATTCGAGGACCACTATTAGGCATGAGGTGTGATGTATATACAACTCCGAGCTGGCTATAAACCAGCATAGGATACAATAATTGAACCACAAAAAGTGTAGGGAAGTGCCTAATGCAGGAAACAGTAGCAAATTACAGTTCAAATGCTGATTACAATTTAAGTTCACGTTCACTGTTTGTTTGTTTTGTATTGCCTGCAGGGCTTCCCACAGCCACTATATTTATTCAAAACTGCAGTCGGCTATGAAACATCGTTTTCGAAATGCAAGGTGTTACGACATCTTGTCTGTTTTTTGTCAAAAGAAAAAGGAACGCCGACCTAAGGCTGTTGTTGTTGTTTACTGTTCAAGTTTCTCTTCCAGCTTAATCATGACCATAAAAATATCAACAAAAATGACTACTTAAAACCACCTGTCCACCAGTCCAGTAGAACGAATCACAGTGAATGTGTTTGACCATTTTTACCGCAATGTAATGCTCATAAGTGTGCTTTTTTTTCCCATTTTTTGTAGAACAGTGGAATGGGAAAAGTGTCATTGATGAAACCCAATCTAACAAGGCATTCATGCCACAGCTGGAAGTGCATTTGTAGTATTTGCCTGAATGGCATATTACTATTGTGGCTGGTCCTGCTGATAACAGCCATGACACTGCAAACTGGAATATTCTCTTCTGTTGTTATTTTGGCTGAGAGATACCTTTGTTTTCTTTTACTTGGGATACTGACATGTTTTATTGTGCTGTGCATGTTGCCGTATTCTTACTGCTTGTCATGAAAAAATGTCTCTAAACTGATCCATGTATACTTCAGTGCCTTCTTCTGGCCAAGCTTGACAGGCTCGCAGTACTGATAAATGATTATAACAGTTACCGAGTTTCCAGGCAACAAGGTCCTCCTTCAACGTCTTCAGTTCATTCACGAGGTCGACAAACATGCAGCCAAAGCTTTTCGGTGTTGGCAGGTTAACTCCCTTGATCTTATCCCTGATAAGCTGCTGGTAGTAGTACTCCTGCTCATTATCACAAATGGTCTGTAAGATCTGCAAATAGAAACAAAATGCAGCACACCAGGAAACACCGACACATTACGACATTTACTCAAATGTAACACAACTTGTTTCCACTGATAATAGAAGTGAAAAGTCAACATCATGTTACAACTAAATTATAGTAAAAGGTCATAAATTCATAATTCAAGGGACTGGAACAAATCTTCCAATATATGAAACTTCAAATTATCGAATGGCCCCGAAAAGCTAACAAGAACCGCTTACCTCGAATAAGAACAGTAAATTTATTGGGTGAAAGTCTGGGCAACAGTTGCTTCCTTTTTAGATGCGAACGGCATGGCAATGACAAATTTTTGCGGATGAGCTGCACCACTATGCATTTCGCATCTCACAAACAGCAGCATTTCATGTGAGGAGGCTTTCACCATGCAAAGCATGAACAATAAAGTAACGAGCGTGCAGTTTCAGCACCCTGGAAGAGCAGCAGACCCATGCGGATAGAAACACTCGGCGGCACCGAAGCAGCAAGAAAAAAAGGTGGGGTCAAATACCTATCTGCCAAGCATTTCACTTAGAAGAAAATGGGGATAGAAAAGTCCAGCGAGATGTGCCAAACAGCGCTCAATATGACCCATAGCTGAACTCAGTTGCTTGGCTGATGCATACTGGCACGAAGCTCAGCAAAGTTAAACTGAAACTATGTCATGTGAGTGTTCTTGAAGACGAAGTCGTCCGTAGGTCATCACGCCTGTGGTTGCACGCACATAAGAGGTGCATGAGTGACTTTGCAGCATGGTATTCAAGTTTGAGAATAGGTTAGTAAAACTCAGTTGGGTGAGTTGGTATGGATTCACGATGCTGAAACAGTAAAAACAATGGACAAGAAGAACTGTAGACACAGGACGGGCGCTACTTGGACAACTGCTTGCCGTAACAATCATACCTAGACACAGCCTCCATTCAGGAGCCCATTAGAATTGACCGGTACGAGACCCATAGCATCCGAATTAGCGATCATGCCAGCAGTCCAAATTAACGAGTTTTTGCTAAGCACCTATACTCCATTTCATATACCAGGTGCAACTTTGCCAAAGTTAGTGCTCTTGTCTGCACTGCCTACACCTGTGATCAAAAAGTAGTGCGTTCTGTATGATGAGAGAAGAATAGTAAATGCTCCGTCAGCAGGCTTATTAGATGATACATCTGTCATGAGCTGGATTAAATGCGCCCTAATTGCTGACAATACGCTGCGAGCTGTTGCTTTCGCATGCCTTTGGACCACTCAGCCACGAAACAAGCACGGAGTAAAACGCCTCCTTTTACTTCTCCATGCAGTCTGCTTCCATGCCTTTTGTACTGTTGCACCTGATGTATGAAGCAGAGTATAATTGTATTTTACTCTTGACCACCAGCAAAAGTGATGCTTGTGTTACAATCATGGTCGTGCTAAATTTGCATATGTATATCAAATCACCTCAATTATAGGGCATCACCACACTAAGCAACCAGACTTGTCAATTAACTGCGACATGCCATGTTGTAGACTCATTCAGCTATGAAGCTCCATTCATGAAAGAAGTCTCATAACTCATGCAACACCACAAAGTACTTGCCTTGTACTTAATCAGTGGGAACAGTAGCACATACAGAGGGGTACGGTGAGTAACCACAAAGTCGAGAAAACTCCACAGAGCAAGACCACCTGGAATGAAACAGTGATAGGTTAACACCTGACCACTCCCCGTGACCATTTTTTTTTGCAACTTTCACAAGAACAAGGCACAGCTGAGCCATCCAAATATGCAACAAGCAGTCACAAAAAGGTTATTTGTGTAAATAAGAAACAGTTCAAATGGCAATAGAAATTTAGTATGCAACGCAACGAAGCACTCAGCACAACAGCCCTGCACTAGTAAAGTTTCTTGGAAAACGTTCCAGATTCACCTCTACACCACACACAGGTATAATGCCAAAAAAAACAAGATGACACTCACAAGCAGTGCATCATATAATAGTGGGATTCGTGCAACTGTCTAAAAGTCCCAGCCCACAACAGTTCATTGTTAAAACATGAATTGTCAATTGTCAAGCAGAAAATTAAAAGCCACAAATCACTTCACGTTCCAAATTTCGATCAGCATGATATTTGCTTAATTTAACATTGGTGAAACAGGGGATTTCAGAAGGTGGTTCAAACAGCATCTGTGCGACATCAGGACCGGAAAAGTGCCTTCTAACTCTCTAGCAGAAAACCATCAAAACATGGCCCACTTGACTGACAGGGATTTCTCGTGCATACTTTAAAAAGAAAAATTTTTATCTGCATGCCTGCTCAAAGTGTCCCTTCACATTCAAACAACAAGTGAAGTGATAAACAGGATGCAGGGCTATCTACCTGAGATATACATATGCTCTGTATGCCATGCTTTTCCTACACAAGTGACTGCCCATCTGTTTTCGTCTTTGTGAACATGGCACAAGCAGCAGTGCCGAAATGTGAATGTTCTTGCGTTTTTCTTCAGTGACCTTGGCGAGTGCTTGTTTCTTCACACGCAGAATGTACTTCCCTCGCCAGAAGGGTTTCTGTCGAACCCTGAACTAAGTATTTACTTGTGATCAGCAAGTGCTTCAGTACTTACGTTTAGCATAATGCCACAGTTATAAGAACAGCACTACAAAAACAGGGGGTGATTTACCCAAGCATGAGGATTTTTATAACCACAAAACCTTTGGAAACAAACTGAGACAAACTGTTATGATAAATGTTATGACATCAAATTTTCATTAAATTCAGCTCCAAGGTACACAACTAGTGCAAAAGTACTGACCAGATGAAATAACTTGCAGTGAAATTTCAGGTTTTTGCAGTAGCAACCAACTGGAACCACTTGAGAACTTAGCCATAAACCACTTCGAACTGCTGATCTCAGGCAGACATTTCCATCTTCGTAACATTTCTTTCATAGCCAAGACCAACACTGACAACAATTGGTAAGGCAGTAAGCTGACAAGTACCACAGCTGCTAAACATTTACCAGTCTTCACAATCACCTAGCAACAGGCATTAATTGTACTTCAAATATTGCTTGCACAGATTGTTATAAAGGGGCACGGAGTTATTTAAAAAAGTAGAGCAACGGCTTTTGCCAGACTGGAAAATTAGAAGGTCGCATCAAGACCATATCCTCTATTAAGGCATCAGATAACTCACCTTGCAGCCTGTTGCCTAGCTCACGAATGCATCGTGCAATGCGGTGCCAGTCACTGACAAGCTGTTTTTCATAGCATACTATCAAAATTTTTAGACCTGTAATTTCAAGAGAAAAGCACATTAAATTACAAAAGAAACAGGGGTGGAAAAAAAACGACACTCAGGCCTTCCACCAAATGCCTCAGCATACTGGAAAATCATGGTTACAAAAAAAAAAGAAGGCAAGCACTGCACTGCCATATTTTAATGCTCTCAAGCAATCTGTTAGTAAACTGCAAGTTCTAAAAAAAAAAAGAGAAAAATTATTCAGACAAAAACTGTATGCACAGCATTCAGTTTAACTTAGTTATAAAGGATTACTTGAGAAGGCAATGTAACATAGGTAGCTATGGTCATTACAAAATGTACAGTTGCATTATGGCCTCAGTTGCCTATGTGCCATAAAACCCAACACAAAATGTACAGTTGGCAGCAAGCATATACAGGCTGCATATGCTTGTAGACAAATTAATTTTAGTACTGCATCGCAACAAACTCATGCGACAGGTCAGCATGACTTAGCCAAAACAACTTTTTCCCACACATCCATATCCTGTAAACTTTTGCTGCTTATTGTACACCATGAGACACACCAGGCAAGAGAAGAGAGAGAGAAGCCCTTTAATGAAGAAACAGAGAACTTAGCTGGTGTTTAAAAATCGCTGGCATGCCAGGCAAGAGAAAGCCACGACTATGTTTAGATGGTGCTCTGGTGCAACAGTGAACACACGAAGCATGCTCACCCAGGAACCCGATTTGGTACAGTGAGCTTCTGATGGCAGTAGAAGACTTTTCTCGGGTTGAGGCAGTGTTCTGCTGGGCCTCAGAAGGTGGTTTTCCAACAGTGCTGGAAGCAGAGTGGTGCTTGTGGGCCCCAGGAGGGGACAACGCATTCAGCACCACCGTCAAAGCAAAGGAGATGTCCATTTGGCGCATCTTGGGCACATCTGCACCAGGCAGACATTTCACATAGTAAGATCAGCAATTTGTTGAATGCAGTTCCTGCGATATAGTCGACACAGCCCAAGAAAATAGCGAAGTTAGTTTCCCCTTAAAACGCCAGATTTTTCATTCAATTTTTTTCATTTGGAATGATATGCGTAAGACAGTAGACACAGATCACCATTTCAAATTCACCTACACACCGTAAACATGATATAATTGAAATTCCTCCCCTATAAAGCATGTTCACTTGCTGTCATTCTGGCTCTTGGGGCAGGCTCGCACATAAGTGGGAGCAAATTAAAATAGCAAAGTGTATGCCTCGCATGATATTAGACCTAGTTGTGATGTCACAGCCATCATTTGGCTACTGAAACTGAAACAAAAGCTTCATAGGGAGCTAAAATTCATTAGCTAGTTATTTAACAGGCACACAGGAATTCCACATGGTGATTCTTTTTAATGCCTTACGCACCATCCCAAACGAAGACCACATAACAAAATTTTTGGCATCTCCACCTGTATCAATTACATCGCCGTGCATAAGAAAGTAAAAGTATAGAATTTAAAAACCAGCAGAAAGATCATCTGTTGTACTTACAACACTTGCACTTAGAGCACAATGTGAAAAGTCAGCTTCTTTGGAGTTAACTGCAAAAGCAGAAAATGAGGAAAAGAACGATACACTTGCCTTTCACCCCACTGCTAACTCTGATACAGAGGGGAAGGATGAAGTTCATCAGGAATATTTCTGTCTTGTCAGTGCTTGTTAGGACAGATGAGCCTCCACAAATACTTTCCAGTGAAAGTGAGTCCTACAGCAAAATGAGCACAGTGAAACAGCGTAAGATTTGCTTTCTTCACAGCTAATGACTGGGCTATTGATATATCAGTAGTGTTTCTCACCTAGTTCACAAGTATATAAATAAAATCACTAAGTACACTCTAAAACTACAGGATGATTTTTCGACGTTTACAGATTTTTATTTTAAAATTGTCAGAGATATGGCAGTGCGCATTGTGCAGGTGAGCTCTACAGCAAGATGGATATTACATACTCCCTTTGTCAAAAATCTGTAGTCGAGGGGGTTTGCTACTGAGCCACACCATGTGGCTTGGAATTAGGGCCCTTTGTTTTCGGGTTTCATTTTTTCCAGAATTCAGGGGGTAGAAATCTGGCGATAATTTTTTAGTTTAAATTCAAGTAAAATTCTGGCTATTCAGTGAAAATTTCCATAAATCATGTTTTTCGGCTCCTCTTTTGCAGCGATAACCTTGAGCGCTCGTTTTTGTTTGGGGCACAAAATGTCCTCTCTCTTTGTCTTTTCTTCAAGCATTACAATTAGTTCTTTGCGCACAATAACAATCTTCTATGCAGTACATCCGCGTGGGTGCTAGACCTGCCTGTCTTGCACAGTGCGAAAACAGTCACTCAATGTCATAGTCATCCCACAACAAGACTCCAGGAGCATGGCGTTGTTATCCTGGATAGCACTTGATACTATCATGTCATGAATAAAAAGCATTAAGAGAAATTTGAGATCAACATTTGAATAAAAATGCTCCTCTGCAATAAGCACAAGATATTTGATCATTTTCGTGCAGCGTCTTCAGCTTTGTGCACGGCAAAGCATGAGTTCTTTAGGTGCGTTCATATACACACATAACGTGCCTCTCATTTTTCTGCTTCTATGTGTTCTCTGGAAGGAACATTTTCAGGTAGAAACTGGGTTAAACCAGAACCGGGTAAAATTGGGTTCTACCTAAAAACGAAGGGCCCTACTTTTAATGCATCCTTAGTGATCAAAATCTTCTGAGGGTAAGAGTTTTGGTCCTGCCCCCTCCAACAAATAGGGCTTCCATGAATGCTACAGGAGCCCCACTACATGGCTTAGATGCAAAACCCCTGAGCTCTAAACTTTTGATGAAGGCTCTACCAGATTTGACTCAATGATTAGATGATAATTAACCAAATTAACTAATCAATTTTTTTTACTTTACAGGGCAAGGTCACACTGTGAAATTGAAGGCCGCCAACATTGAAGATGAGCCCTATTTTTAAATTTTCTTAACCGGCAGTGTGGTTCAAAAAATCAAAAGTCAAAAATATGCATATGAAAGTTTACTGAGTTGGCTTATCCACTATGCATATTAGTAAAATCACGTCACTCTCACTTCTTATGCATCAAATACAGACACTGTTTGTGTATTTGATCATGCAGAAGTTAACTCTTTCAGGCAGAATTTTTTGCTTCCATCGAAAACAAATATTTTGCACTTAAACATCATTATATTATTATTATTAAACAATACTGTATACTGAGGCCTCAAAAACAATAATTTGTTAACTTTCCAGTACAGAATACCAGAGGTTATAAATTTACAAGGATGTGCAGATTTTCGCACAAAGTGTTACAACTAATGCAAATAGCAATATCGAAATGCAAGGAATTGCCTTGTAAACATCCGAGGAGTCACCAAATCTATTTCTATCTCGAAGATGTACATTACACATAAAATTATAAAAAAAAAATTGATGCTTATCCTGGTGACAAAATCTGCCTGAACAAAAATTGTGGACAACATGTTACCTCACTCTCTGTTTTGCGAAATATTATTGACTGCGTTTGCTATAGGGCGTAGAAAACCACCTTATTCGTGACAAGAAAGCTAAATTCACCAGAAACAATAAAATCACTGCAATGGCAGCACACACTGAGAAAAAGCTGTGAGTTCAATGCGTGCACAATTGTGTACGAAGAGCCTCAAAGGTTAACTGTGAAAAGCTGGAGGCAATTTATAAATGTGCATAGCCAGACGTAAAATCAAAAGAAATTAATGCGTGCAGCCAACCAATGCCCTGAACAGCAGCCTCTCATACACCAAACAGAGCAAGCTGGAACCGCCCATTAGCATAAAGTCACGGTTTGTAAAGATTGAGGTTCAATTATAGGTCAAGTCAAGCTAACAGAGCTGCACCAGTGTCCTTCAATAGTTTTCTCATGAAGCTTCCAATATAGTGCTGTGTGAGAGCTTTGTGCACTGCCAGGAGTGGCCACACCGCCGCGCTAGCAGCCGAGGATGTTTTAATAGTGTTCTGGTTTAAACTGCTAAGCTCCTCTTCAATGCTCGAGCGCTGGCTGGGCTTCTAAGCATACACTGGCACAGCCGGGAGCGCAGCAATGCACTGAGAAAGCCGTCGGCACTCCTGTCAAGGGCACACAGCGCCGTGGCACTCTGCCAAGTTTACCCAGTGTGCCACACTCACGGGAGCTCTCATCAAAAGATAAACAAGCTGTGATGTTAAGGGCGCAGCAACTTTGCAAACTGCCAAGGTCTGCACTGCCGATGGCATGAAACTGAGGAATGGGCCAAGAAAAGCGAATGCTTCACTATGTGAATGGGTTCATAATGCGAGTAAATATGGTACTTCATTACATCAAGGATTTCGTTACACTGAAGTTCGTTACATAGAGGTTTAACTGCATAAAAATTTATCAAGACCTCTGAAAGAAAAATGTTTTAAAAATAACACACAAACCATCAGCAGTCAAACATCCAGTTGTTATAAATTTCAGCCTTTGCTCCAACAGTTGCTTTTATGTCACGCAGGAGAGCACCTGCTTGTTTGCTTAAGATTTATCCCAGCCCTCATGCATTGAGAAAGCTGCCAGCGAATTCCAGTAAACTGCTAGTGAATTCCAGTGAACTCCCAGTGAATTGCCAGTGAAAAAGCAGAACATGCTTAATCCCGTGTCACACATAAGGCACCCTAAAACTCATCAGGCTAAAGGTATGTCCACAGGCAAAAATCCTTGCCACTAACTTCTTAGTCTTCTACGCTGCTGGCCTCTTCATTGTCGTTTCTTAAGCAATGAAATGCAGTGACACAAACCAATATAGAATACTTGCTGGCATGGCACGACAACACTTGTAGTTAACTTGCGGTTAACACTAACAATTTAGCATACATTGGTGTTTTATATTAGGATCTTTTTTTGTATTCTGTCTGTGAGAAAAAAATGAAACTCCCTAAAATTACCAGAGAATTAAGCTTAACAAAGTGAATTTTAAATAAAGTCTACTGCAACTGATTACAAGGAGTGAGAGCTCAGTAAAGCAACCTTACACTTTTGCTTTCTCATATTCTCAACCACTTTGTATTAGCCGAAATAAACTACTAAAATTACCAATGCATGTCAGAAACAAAAGGCATGACTAAGGCTGTAATTTGCAGTAATCTGACGAAGCTAGATGAGAACCTCTTGGCCCTGGCTATTATAAGCGCACGCAGTAAAACAGCTGACTAAGGAGTTTCAAATGAAATTCAAAAATAACAGCGCGAAAAATGGGGACGAAAGGTAGAAAAACATAGGACAAGCGCTTGTCCTATGTTTTTCTACTTTTCGTCCCCATTTTTCGCACTGTTATTTTTTAATATATGTATCACCAACTCGCCCGCCTAGCTATCGTGTTGAATTGCAATAGAAAATCATCTCAGTGGACGTACCCCTAGTGCGACCATTTGCATGGTCACGAGTCGAACAGCTACAGAGCAGAAGCCCGGTGGTGGAGACTGGGCCAATGCTGCAGCTGAAACTGAGACATTTCCACTGCTCTCAGCCACCAGGGACGCATTCTGATCCCCAACAATGATGCTCTGGCAGATGGCAACCAGAGACTGAAACAAAAACCGTAGCCTGCATGAGCCACATGTATGGTATACTACACTACATCACCAGGTACAAACATTTTTAACAGAGGCTAAACATTTGCTGCTAAACAAAAATTCAACACACATGCACAAAAATTCATCACAATATGATACACAGCTCAAAGAATAACAACTCTTACTAATGGAACAAGCACAAACTCCTCTCAGCACATGTAGCTAATGTTCAACATCAAGGTGGCATTTCAGTGCTCACTATATACGCACACCAGATGATATACAAGCATAATCCCTAGTAAACATTGTGATACCGTTGCACTAAAACCCTGACCTGCATGAGCATGAGCAAACAATAAGAACAGAGCCGATGTGTAGAGAACTCAAAAAGTCAATGCAAGCAGCCCGGCCAGTAGTGGAGAACAACTTAGCAGTACTGCAGATAAACAACAGAACATATGCTAAGCACAACTTTGACATCTCTTTTAATGCCACACAAAAAGCTCCAAGACTTCCCACCCTGTCCCAGAGCGAAGTAGACAATAGTAGCTTACCATGCCCTGTTCCCTGCCTCATCAAAGCACCCACTCCCTGGCCTATGCAGGCACCATGTGGAGTGCTTTTGGCTCTCCCACACTATGACACCAATGTCAACAACTTCAGCACTACTATCCCTATAAAAAGTCCCTCACACAGCTACTACCTCCATGAAAAAATCCCCCCCCCCCCCACACACACACGTATCTGAGCACTGATCACAGTGTCATGCTCTCTGAGACAGTATGTGTGATGCAGCAAACAATGATCAGTCCTTGAGTGAACTGAGTGTGAAGCACTGGGGGCCGGACATGTTGGTAAGACTTCAGTCTTCCTCACAATGGTAGAAAGAATGATTGTTAAGAGCAGAGGTGGCATGAGCATGCGTACATCTTGCTGACCTGGACATTATTCTGGACAATCCGGTTCAAAACAGCACTCTCAGAGCTCTGTGACAGCTCCAAAAGTGACCACAGAGTTTGTTTTTTTTATTTACCACACTTGGTTAATTACCAATTTAACTAAAGCTTTCAGCAGAATGACCTGGATCATGTCAGATGAGAAAAGTGCAATGATTGTGGTGCACAGGAAGAGGCAAGACACTCCCTTTCGTATGTCTCACTCTGGCCTACTCACATCCCTTTTATCTCAGCAAGCAACCAAAGCAACAAATGGGAAGGTAGCTGCTCCTTCAATGCCTTCTAAGATGCCAAAGGTGCAATGGTGAGAGAAGCATTAAGCTCATGAACACCACTGCAGCATGCTCCACAGCTCCCAGTACAGTGTTCATCGCTTAGTGTTCATTACGACTCAGAGAATTTCCACAAAACCAAGAAGTGACTGGGAAACTTACCTTCAGATGTGGTAAGTGAGCAATGTACGGGTGCTTGTACAGGGTCATGTAGACTCCTTTCAGTAAATTCCGGGCCGCATCCCAGTCAACGAGCCTCTGAAATTAAATGCACCTCAGTCACTTTGCCCTTTTGCTTGTGCGGTCAATCAAAGACCATGTCCATTTTATGTATTCCTCCATGCATTTTGTATGGCGCAACTAAAATTGCTACAAGCATCCAAGCTAGCATGATTTTATGAAGGCAACCAGCAATAAAAAAAAATGATTAAGAACAACAATAAGGACAAATTAGGGGCCTCTGCCTCACGCAATAATTACATACAACTGCCATCAATATTTGCCAACTAAACAAATAATGAAGGGTTCTCAATTATACGCTATTATGAGACATCCCAAATATTATACTAGTACTACACAGTCAAACACAGTTTTTGAAAAAGTTTAAGTTTCTTTTTCCCCAAGTAGGCGCAAGAACAAAAAACAAAAGTTTAGTGACACCTGACATCTGTTAACCAGAGACCTGTGTAATTCATACTGTACATAAAGCAGACAGCAATGATGTTTAAACCAGAACAATGCTTCAAACCTCTCTTGTTGGCAGTAAACACTCAAATAGGACACCTTAATACTTCAGTCTGCATTCAGTGTCACATCTACTCAGGCCTCATGAGTATGACTCAAGCAACGATATCAGCCGCCCACTGTCATTTTGCTAGCACATCAGTAAGCCATTAAGTGCTAAATGTGGAAACACTTTAACGACAGATGGCAGAACACTGGGACTTGCCCGTATGGCTGGCTTCTTGGCAATCTTGGTGAATGTCTTATCCAGTCGCCGTATGACCATGATGAGAGCAGGCCTCATGGCTTCCTGGGCCCACTCAGACTGGGGCAGCACCTCATTGAGGTAGCGTCGCAGGCCCCGACATGCCATGGTCTGGGGGTCGTAGGGTGCCATTTTGAGCAGGCTGTGAGCCACCTCTGCCAGGCGCTAAATAGGAAAAACAGGAGTCCTTACTCAGCTTCAATCACAGAGAGCGTAATTTCTGAAATCTGAAATCTGCTAGAGAGCAGCACACTTCACAGTCAATTTAGCTCCGTGGCCATCGATTCAAAGCCATAAGCGTATGCGCCCTGTGACCTGTAGTACGACAAAGCCCACACACCATTTTTAACTACATTTATGCCTATTTCAAAGAAATGTACATGTTAAAACTTAAAAGCAAACCAGGACATTGTTCTGGAAGTGATTTGTGGTAGTGTGCACAGCTCTGGCCACATATGGACTTTAAGCTTTTTATTTTTTCAAAGCTCAGCACACTCTTTTCAGTGTTTATTTCAGAACGCAGTTTTTGGGGGTTTTTCGCAGCAAATATTTTTTCCTACGGATGAATTATTGGTTTCTTTTCAGTGATTTAATGTGGTATTTTGCAGCGAAGAGTACCATCATCAGCATTTGATTTACGTGTTAATTCTTAACACATAAATGACTGCTGATTATTTGTAAAGCATATATAGCTCTGCTAGCAGAAGAAAATGCTATTGCCAATAAAAAAAGTAACGGAACATAAATGACGGACGTGTTGAGCAACAATGCAAGTGGATGTCATTTTTTAAAAGGTTGGTTGCCATGTTATCTCAGCTGCTGCACTAGCCTGAGCAAGAGGGTGATGATCAAGTGGTCTGCGTGATGACGACAGCAACGTGAGTGCTGCTTAACGACATGTCACGGCAAACAGAACATGACGCTTTTTCGTGACACTTGTGCATTGCTTACACCTGGCATGCAGTGGAGGCTCCTGTTTAACCAAGTAACTGCTAGCTGACAATGACAGAGAACAGCACAACCAGCACGCGACGATGGCAGCTGCAAGCGCACAGCTGCGCACCATTTAGGACACTGGCTGGGGGCGCCTCTGGTCTTTATTCATTTTTTTTTTTTTTTTTTTGCAGAAGGCACCTAGCCATCTAAGTACCAGTGCGTTTCCCTTACTTCCACCAGCATGGTCCTTCCGTTTTATTCATGCGCTGGTTATGCTCTGTTCACTAGTGTGGTGGAGCCTCCTCACGTGCGACGACTACGCATTAGGGAGGCTCCACAACTACCGTGTCACACCATTAAGGATGCTGTAGAGGCCTTTGCTATTATGGATCAGTTATGCTTTGACATTCTCAAGTGTATGCATGCAGGGAACATTGGTGAAACAGCAAGAAATCGTCATAGCCATACAGCTTTGATCTCTGTAGCAGATGACAATGGCCCAGGTGTTCACCAAACACATACACTGTGATATGAACGTTTCTTGGCAGCTCCATAGGAGTAATTTAATTCCAATTTTCGAATAATTCAAACATTTTCCCAGATTCAATTTTCAGTTCTCATTAACGAGGTTTTACTGCACTAACCTCATCCTATGCAAGGCACACTGGGGGTCAAGCATAAGCAAGAAAGTAGTACTTTTCAGTAAGTGAATGTTGATAACAGGCCCACAAACCAAGAACACTAACAAATCATAAATTGCACCTGCAACAGTTTAGAGCATTAAAAAGCTTCTATTTTTACCCCACATGTGCTGAAAGGAAATCGCTAACCCATTTCTATGTTGAGCATTTCTACGAGTAGCACAGAGTCGCTGGGACATGAAACACCAAGTTTCATTGGTTGCATGCATGTGATAAAGTTTACTGACTGCTATTGCTGCTGGCCACATGTGCTCGGGGTTGCCAGCTACAAAATCCTTTTTGTAGGTTGCCAGCTGAAAATATGCATTGCTCCAAAAACAATTTTTTTTTCCTCGAGCATCTGCTTCGTTTGGTGAAGCTCAAGCACATTTTTGATCAATTTGCCACTTTTAGAGCAAAAATACGCAGGGAAATTTAAATTTATGGTGCAAATAGAGCAGCTCGACCACCATTGAATACCCAATGGCGCACAATAACTGTGCTTTGCATTCAAGGAATATGCCACTGCAAAATCCACTGCTTATACACAGTACCTGCAAAGGTAATTGCCAATGCATTCTTGGCACCTTGAAAATTGAGGTATAGAGCCACACTGTTTCAAACCCCCACGATGCTGATGATAATTACCAAAAATTTTGAAACTGTATCTTCATTTTTTTTATTAGAACACCCAAATTTGTGCGATCAAAAAGGCACCATGCATAGAGTTTACCATCTCTACAATGATTCTAGTTAAGTGATAACTACATAACATAGACTTACGGCTCAATAAAACAAAAAATTTACCACCAGCAACTTGACAAAAGCTTTATATTTTTTTAAGATAATAAAAATTGAAACATTTGCTACAAATGCACATGAGTACCATTAAAAAATCTTGACAGTTTAGTGCCATAACTGCCTTGCCACTTACACAATTTTTTTGCTTCTATTCATGCATATTTTAGACTGCATGTCTCTCTGACTTTCAGGCTAAAATAAGCACACAAGAAAAAACAACCGAAAGGCGGCAGATTCCACCTAGGGTCTATGGATCTACCAGGCATGCTCCCCTCTTTTGCTGTACAGTGGAAGTGAACACTGTTGGGCAATGTGGCAATGGGGAGAGGGTTTTGCTGCTCTTGCACTGTTTGGACTACTCTCATTCTTGCTACTGATTTCACCATATCTTATTGCCCGATGACTAACATGACTGCAAATGCATGCCCGTCTGTGTAATGCTTTTGTACTGCTACTGCAGGTCACAATGCTAGAAATATTTAAGCATTCACACACTAAGTAACCAAAAACACAGCTCATAATGAGCTACACATACCAGGTGGCACTTGACGTCCAGAAGTTCAGTGGCCTTGCTTGGTAAGTCAGGTATCTTTTTGCTCAAGTCAGCCAAGCGAGCTGAACATTTGGTAAGGAACTCAGCCACTACCGACAGCAGCGTGTCGCGTGGCTGTCGAAACTCGAGCCGCAGAAGATCACTGTCCTCATCATCCCGTTCGTAGTGAATTCCACCCGGCTTTCTTGACCCATACAGTGTTTCATTCACAAACCTGAAACAAAGCAAACATATGCAGGTGTTGTCTATCTAATTTGACCCAGGGTGACAAAACAATGAAGGAAGCACAGCTACGGTGTGCATCTGGCACTGGTGCAAAATCAGTCCCACCAATTGTGTTTAGTGCCCCGTTTAAAACCCACAGATGGAACAGGGTGTGACACCACATGTGAGAGTCAATATACAGTGACATACAGCGGCACATCCAATCTGAATAGTGCCACCACTTTTCTAAATTTTCCAAACCCACCCCACAGCCACAGACTACCAATAATAACTCTCAGAACACCACCATGGTGCGCAGATACATCAGGTCATAACCCTCAGGCAATGAGTGGGGCACCTCAAATGGTATTTCACAAGTGGAATAAAAATTCTATACAGTTTTCTGTGGCCTATAACTATTCAAAAATAACCAGAACTCCCTTAAATATATACAACACACATTATAAACTGCTCGTGTAGTTTCTTTTTCACACAGGAAAATTGCATGTGACATTGAGGTAAACCTCTCAGTTATGACTACAAGGGGACAGAGCCTAAAGTGACAAGCCCTAAACATTCATCCTGTTATACACACTGCTATAATAGCATATAGCCATCACAATAACTATGTCCTGATTAGCATTATTCCTGCCAGGATTCTAAAATGATAACGACTGGACATGTGTATCGTGCATACTAAAGAGTGGAATATTAACTTTCTAAATGGACCCTGAAATAATTTTTATGGTCATATTCTAATGCAACAAATCTGTACAGGTGGTATTTATTACTATTTGAGACAAATTTAAAAGCTCTTCGTAGACCCCATAATTTACAACTAATTTTTTTAATTGCTGCTCGCAACTGATTAGGGTGAAACCTCACTGCACATTCTTAGCTGCCCCTCCCTCCATGACATAGAGCAGGTAATATCATCTGGATAAGCCTTCTCACTGGGTATGCTTAACCGATGTAGCCAGGACAGGGCATAGCGAGGCACAGCCCTGAGCTGTTTCTTTCTTTTTTTTTTTCTGGCGCATCTGCATGTATGAGATGAGGGGGTGGGGGGGGGGGGGAGCATTGTGTTTAATTACCAATACCTTCACTGTTAACGAAGCTAGCTTAAAAATTTTGGCCGTGCAATGATGATTGATGGAATACTGATTGCTCGTGCGCTTTTCCTAACCCCAGTAAATATCATTCCATGGTTCCTTTAAGGTGCTTTGTACACAAATGTGTACATAGGAAACTCACAACTGTTTCTCAGAACATGCCCTAATTTCTTCATTTCAGACAAATTTAGCATCCTTCGCGTTGCAAATGGGGTGCTTTTTAAAGCCACCTAGCAAAAAAATATTTCACAAAACAGTGAGCTAGTACCACGACTTTCGTCAATTTCTCAATGACAGCTTTTGCGACCAAACGAATGATTTTTTTTCTTTTCTTTTTTTCTGGATTTCTTGCGTCATGCGCACCTTCAAATCGCAAAATGATTCCATGATTCCTGGGGAGCTGATTTCATAAATCCTGGCATTTTTATCAGGGGTGTGTGAATTTTGAAATTTTTCGAATATGAATCGAATACGAATACGTACAAAAATTGGGTTTGAATATCGAGTCGAATATCGAATATCTGTTCACTATGAAAAAAATATTTCAGAAAATAATATAGTATAGGAAAATGCTGTGCCACTTATATTTTTCAAAACAGTGCATGTTCTTTGCAACTGAAACAAAACAAAGCCAGACTGACTCAGTGCCATATCAAAAAACGTGATGTGAGATGTGTGCAGAAATTTACACTACAGAAATTTATAGCATCCAACCTGTAATGTGATCAAGTAAAATGCAATCCATAAAATGACACGACTGGCAACTAAAAATAACAACCATGGCTAGTAAAAACTCTAATTCGAAATTCAAGGGACTGGAAGAAATGCCTGAATTAGCTCAAGGTCGATTTATAAATTACCTCGCGCCCCCTGAAATGAAAAAAAAATGCTTAAAATGCGAAAATGCAGTAAAGCCTTAAGAGGAGGCTGCATCACACAAACATCACAAAGCCCATGTCGATCGAGCGCACAGTTTCGGCGTGCTGGAGGAACAAAGTGAGCGTAAGCAAGGGGAACGCACAACAGCATCGGAATGGCGAGACTGCTTCTAAACAGGAAAAATAATTATCAGCAACGCGCCAGTCGGCGTCCGAAACCAGCGTGGAGCTCGGTTCGGACGATGGGCGAATGCGCGAGCTGACAGCTGCCATTGCCGCGGGCTAGCGGCGAAGCTTAGAAATTGAAACTATACGCCCAGAATATTTTTGGCCTGGCGACAGAGGCCTTCCGATTGTTGTCATGCCTGCCGTTATGCCCACTTAGGAGGTGCGGGGGTCGCAATGCACCATGCAATAGGTGGGATTTTTACGCAATTTGCTTGCCCTGTTGTGACACCTCAACTGTTTCCTTCGGCAGCCTCATGCAAAGTTCCGCAAGTGAGCTTTCCCACATACAATAGTTGACCAAAGCGAGATAGCAGAGGCCGTGCTCGGAGAGTATGAAGGTGACAGAGCGAATTTCATGAGTGTGGGTGTTAAGTATGTAACACAATATGGAAGGATCACAGAAAAAATAGCGTTCTCTCTCGCTGTGATTGTTCGAAGCGGGTGGCCTATCGTCTTGGTATCAGGTGTCATATCTGGAAAAGCCCACTAGTGGAATTTCGCTCAAGGCCAAGCTTAGCAGTGGCCAAATCCGATCTGTCCACATGATAAATGCCGGAGAAGAAAGCTATGAGGATATTCGAAAGTTTTCGAATATTTGGAAATTCTCGAAGATAAATTTTTCTAATACGAATGTGACTCGACTATCAAACATATTCGATTCATATTCGAAATTTCGAATATTCACACACCCCTAGTTTTAATACTACTGTTTCCAACTATTTTTACAGTTTGTAAGAAATTTTGCACATGCATGTAAAAAAATTTAACCATTTGTGTTTTCTATCTGGTAATTTTTCAGGTCTGGGCATGCTATTTAGACCAAAAAATATTTGTTCTGAAGTGAAATAATAAACGGCACCTGAAATGTTAATGAAAGTACATGCTGTCATAGATGTAAAGAAAAACATGGCACATCAACTATTCCCTTTTTTGATACAACAGGCACGACATGTCCACAAGAAATGAGGCGCCTGGCACCATTAACACTATGGTGCAAGATAGACAGGTGGTCTAATATTTGTCAACACCAGGTGGCCATATTGTCTGCTTAAGCAGGTGATGAGCAGTTGTGTTCCCTCACAGGACGATCTGTATCACTGCGGCTGTGTTTATCATTGGGGCAAGCAATTACAGTTGGAATTGGGAGAAATAATTAAACAAGGCCATTTTGATTTATCATATAGGTATCTCCGTGTTGTGTAAATGCGACCTCCCCATTCAAATTTTGTGCATTTAACTGCTGAAGTCAGTGCTGCCGCAAACATTCGTTGCCTGTGGCCTGTGGTTCCTGTGGCCTCCCCGTTGTTTGGCCCTGTCGTTGGATCATCTATTGCTTATTTTAAATCGGGATTAAAACATTATCAATCTTTTAAAGCTTATAATGGTCTGCAACAAACAGTACAGCAGCAACGAGAATCTAGTATACTTGTTAATCTATTCATTGAATGCAATCCCAACAGCACTCAGTGCGTGTAATGTTTGCATACTGAGGCATAAATTGTGAGCGCGTGCTTGCTTACCTTGACGGCAGGTCTTCCTCAACTTCGAAAGGAGGCGAACAAGCACCTCGTGAGGCATTCTTGATGCTAGAACCCCTCAGGTCAATCGCTTTTTGAGGTCCTGTATAATTTCTGCACAGCAACCAAAATGCAACAAAAGCACGATGTTAAAAAGAGGAACCTCAGAACGGCCCTCCACTATGAGGTGTATTCAAATAGTAAGGGCTGCCTGCTTATACACAAATATTGGCGGGTCAGAACAAAGCTGTACACATGCAGCGCCATCTACTGATTGTTTCCAAAGCCACTGAAGTTAATGTTTTGATGCAGCAGTCATTTGCCTGTCGGAGAATGCGGAGAACAATGTCAGCAAAAATCGTTGTTCCTGCCAGCTGCAAAGTGCTTGCTGTGATTAGATTTTTGTGTGCGAAAGAACCGTCAGCTGCCCAAAGTCATTGAGAGTTGAGCTTGGATTATTGTTACAGGTGACAAGACGTGGACAATCTACATCTACGCAGGTATAAAACAACAGCCAATGCATTGGCGCCATTCAACTTCACCAAAGCCGTAAAATTTCAAGCAACCTTCTTACTCGAGTCAAAAAATGGTGGCTACCCCCTTCCAGAACAAGAAGGCCAGTCTTTTCATGGATTTCATAGAACAAGGGACAGCAATTACAGCTGACGTGCATTGTGAAACACTCACCAAACAGATGTGTGATCAAAAATCTACAGCAGATGAAACTGTCGCCTGGAATAGTCCTCCTCTATGACAACACATGTCCTAACACCGCTGCCCAAACCAAGGAGAAGATTCAAGATTTTTATTGGAAACTTTTTGACAGTCCCTACAGTCCTGAAGTTACACCTAGCGACCATTTCCTCTTCTTGCACTTGAAACAGCGGCTTGGTGGACAATGGTGCAACTACGATGAGGAACTCAAGACCGTCATTGTCAGCTGGTGCAATTCTCTGACAATACAGTATGCTGGTCGAGTTGGTTTTTAACTTCCATACTGACAGCGCTAAAGACGGGACAGAAGGAACACACACGTCACAGAGTGCTCCGTTGTGTGACGTGTGTGTTCCTTCTTCCTGTCTTTAGTGCTGCAGATATGGAATTCTCCGACAGCGAACTTCTCTGCAGAGGGTTTAAAGAAGCTGGTGCAGCATTAAGAAAAGTGCTTAGAAATGAACGTCGATTATGTGGAAAAGTTAAGTATATTTGTAGCAAACTAAAGCCACCAACAAAAACTTTAAAATATATATATATATTTTTTTTTTTTTGACCAAGCAGCCCTTGCTTTTCAAATATGCCTCGTACACTGGAACACTGCAAGTGCTTGTCTGAAATTTCTAGGTAGTCACATAATTCAGGTATGCTCCCTTGTTCTGTCAGAGCAATAGAATGCCAGGCATCCACTATCATCCAAATATCCATTACCGTTTCTGCCTTCAGTGCTTTGTGATTAAATGGAAACTCCAAGTCACTGGCTAAGGAGTGTTTCTCCACAAATATTTTCCAAAAGGCAAAGTAATGTTCAGTTAAAGGCATCTGAAATGGTGAACTCTCCTCCCTGCTACATCCTACCTTCACTCCCCTGTATGTCTAGCATCTGCAAGACCCCAAGGTAGTGTAAGACATAAGTAATGGCTCAATTTATTAATGTGAAAGCATTATATGGTTATGCCGCATCCGCAAAACATGTCCGCAAATTTTTGCTTTCTGTTGCTCATTTGTTTTTATTATTACTCTGCCATTAGGCTAACCGCCAAACCCAGCAGTAGCAGTTACATATCCAACATGCTAATCAGTATAACCAACTTCAGCAAAGCTTCTTGCGACCGATGGGCACAATGCATTCCAAATACGATGCCACGGTGCAACCTTTGGCAGGGCTTGTCAAACAGGGTTTTGTGAAAGCCTTGGGTTCCTCGGACTGCCTTTTCAAAAGGTTCCCCAAATATCTAAATCCATGCATGCCTCAACCTCCACCTTTCATTTAGTCACTTTATTTTGGGACTCATGATAACTGCTTTTGCTTACAGCAGACTGTTTAACTACAGAGCCAGTCATTAATCATTGAATTTGGGCAATTTTTTGAGGATCTGTGCATCTGCATGTCCTCTTTTGCATCAATGTTAGGCCGGAAGGGATGAAAGCCAACATACATGTGGTTCCTCAGCACCTTATGAAAGAGGTTGGGGTTCCCTGAGGCTAGAAAAGATTAAGGATCCCCTTACCTATGAGAGCATCAGAGGCAAGTGAGAAGTTAGCTTAGCCACATAAGAGTCCACGCATGATATCGCCTTGACTTTTAGGTGCCTGTTACACATAGGGCAGCAATATTTGCTGAAAAATATGACTGTTGCTTGGTGCAACTGTTTGCTTAAAGCAAACCAACCTGCTTGGGTTCCCTTTTAGCTCCGACTTTTCAGCTCATTTCCATCAGCGCCACAACTGCAGATATGACACAAACCTAGTGAGTGCCTCACAGTTGCTGATAAGGGTCTTCATGCACACAGACACGTTGTGGATCATCTGCAGCTCAGCCCTTGGGCCACCAGGAGTCTCCTTCTTGGTTGTCAGAGACTGCAGGTGCTGCAGGTAGAAGGGCAGTACCGCCTCCAGGATAGTCTGCAAGATAGTGAAATCGGAAGCCAGCGCAGTCGGTCTAAAAACATGTCTGAAGCGTAATGCACACAGCTCTTTCGTGGCCCTCAGTGGCTATGCAATGGGCTCACTGTGACAGGAAAAGCTGAAACCCTACAGGCTGCTGCCGATACATGCAAAATTAAGACATGGATAACATTGCACTGCGTGCAATCTTTTGTTGCCAGATGACCTTTTATCCAGCTATCCTTGAGGTGCCAGTGATGAGCATGAACCATCAAGAGACTTTTCACAAAAACTCCCAAGGCAATTAAGACTTGCTTGTTTACTTCTCCTTTTCCCTCTGGTTAGAACAACTAATGGGGCTGGCTTGTATGTTAGATTTTATTACAGGCAAAAGTTGCTCCGTTTGCTACTGGAAGAACAAAACAGAGAGAGTACAGCAGATTAACAGCAAGTCAGCACCACTCATGCCTTTTTCTCCTCAGTAAGGTAGTGTCATGCCCCAGCAACACACTGCCCCGGTTGTCTAACAAGAATATGCAGCTTTAGTGCCAGAAAATGCAATGAATGTGTTCAGCTAGGAAATTCCATTAACTGGTTCCTTTAATTTTGCGATGAAGACGATTCGATGACCTTGACTCGGTTGACAGAACAGCATTTTTCGAGCTTCCTTCTCACCAATGCTGACAAGAAGCTCCCAGCACAAGGATGTGATGTGCTGTGTGCTACACAGAAGTCCCCCAAAGAAAGTGTGCAAACAAACATATTGCTGGCACCAGGACTATGTCTAGTGACCATACCTATTCCAGTGCTCTTAAATCTAATACATAAGCAATGTCCTCATGCTAAATGTGAATGCATATACGTTTTTGCTAGGCACAGAAGCACTAGGCATGGTACGCATTGCTCAGTCAATCAACGCTCAAGCGGGGGAATACGAGGAAGTCACGCGGGGCCAGTGAACCTAGTCTGACTGCAAGGCGGCACCAGTAGGTGGCTAACAGTGTGGCATTGCCCCTCGCCTTTGAAAAGGCATCAGCACGATGCTGCAAGGAGAGGCAAGGAGAGGCATAACCATGGTGGGCTTGAACAGAGTCCCTAGCACTGGGCTTAGCCGGAGAAGCACTAGTGGGCATGGTAAAGTTTCATTCTGGCAACATGTACAATTTCGGATGTCGCCTGCCTCCAAGAGGAGCAAACAGCCTCCTGTGGAAACACTTCATAACTGACGTCACTTAGTTTGCGCAGTACCTCGCATGGGCCGAAGTAATGGTGCAGAAGCTTCTCGGAGTGACCACATAGGTAGATTGGACTCCAAACTCACACTTGATCACCAGGCTAGTAAATTACTTCCCTGTGACAAAGGTTGTGGCACTGAGCATCACTTCCTTGCTGTACACGAACTCGCTGTCTAACTGGCTCGCGGTCGGCCTCAGCGGGCTGAATGAACTGTTCAGTGCCAGCCATGAAGGGGTGTGCAACATCTGGAAGTAACATTGCGTGCAGCATAGTCATGGCTGCACGAAATGAAACAGCATGAAGCGCATCATCTCTTGAAGTGCAGTGTTATAAGCAAACATTAAGTAAGGCAGTATCTGGTCCCATTTCTCATGGGCAGCATCAGCATACATAGAAATCGTATCGGTGGTGGTCTTATTGAGCTGCTTGGTGAGTTCGTTTGTATGACGATCGTAAGCAGTGAATTTGCGGTAACTAGTGCCAAGAAGCCACATAACTTCCTGAGCAAGTGCTGATGTAAATGCTGTGCCTCTGTCAGTTAAAACGACTGCAGAGGCACTGTGATGAAGGACTATGTTAAAGATGAAGAGGTTAGCAATTTCAGCAGTGGTGCCACAAAGAAGGGCTTTCATCTCGCAATACCAGGTGAGGTAGTCGGTGACGACCGCAGCGTACCTGTCACCCAATGATGACGTTGGAAATGGGCCGAGTAAGTCCATGCCCACCAGATAGAAAGAGACTCTCGGTGGATCAATGGGCTTCAGCTGTCCAGCCAGCTTGACAGGTAGTGTCTTTCAGCATTAGCCCTTGAGGCAAGTTTAACATAGCTCTGGACAACTGCAGCAAGTCTAGGCCAGTAGTACTTCTGACGTACCCGTGTCAATGTTCAAGGAAAGCCAAGGTGCCCAGAAGGAAGCTCATTGTAACACTGCACCCAAGCGCTTGAGATGCTCTTCATAGGTAGCATAAAAAGTGACAGTGTCATCAAGGTAAACCAGGTGTGACTGCTATTTGAGGCCAACTATGAGAGTGTCCATCATTCATTGAAAGGTGGCAGGAAGCGGGACACAAGACAAAGGGAAGCATTTTGCCAGTACCCACTGCATAGATCAATAGATGAAAAGTCCTTTTTCGTAATTTTGTTGAGCTGTCTATAGCCCACGCAAAATCTGAGCGTCCCGTCTTTCTTGGACCAGAACAACTGCTGAAGCCCATAGGCTTGTCAACGGCTGCATTATTTCATCTTGGAGAATTTCTTCCACCTGTGTTTGAATCATCTCATGTTTTTTAGCAGACACTTGATAGGGGTGTTGACGTATAGGCCTTTCACTGTCACCAACTATAATGCGATGTTTCATTACTGACATCTGTCTGACCTTGGAGGTGGTCTCTTGAAGTGTGTCACTGAACACTGATAACACACAGTGGGTGGCGGGCTCGCTAACTTCAGCGAAATAGGCTATGGCTGTGTCTTTTGGCAAATGGAGGTATTCAAAGCTGAAGTTCGTGACCAGAAGCTGAGTTCGCTTGTTGTGTAGGGCAACGAATCCCCGGCCGATGCAGACGCGTAGGCTCAGCATTAACGATATGTTCTCATCAGTGATGCCGTGGAGCATGTGCGGGTTGTCACACTGCACCATGATAAGCAGGATGCCACATGGTGGTAGTGTGACAATATAAACAGATGTGTATTTTTTGCGACTACGATATGTCGTGCTTTCGAAAGAAGTAGTTTTCTGCACATGGTGAGCAATACCACTTTTAAATGCACTGGGTGTGCACATATGTTTTATATTTTGTCTATTCTGAAACAGTGGCACTCAATATGTGGGAACTTAGAAGAAGTAGACAATTTTAAAAAGCATAAAGCTTCAAATATGTTCCTCCAACATAAAACTTCAAATATGTTCCTCCTTTTGTGTCAAAACATTTTCTTGATTAAAGATGTTGCATGAAGATATAATTTCCATGCAGTTTAACAAGATTACTAAAAAG
The DNA here is from genome assembly GCF_052857255.1 of Amblyomma americanum. NCBI lineage: Eukaryota > Metazoa > Arthropoda > Arachnida > Ixodida > Ixodidae > Amblyomma > Amblyomma americanum. The sequence continues at coordinate 173,283,918 of NC_135499.1, read as the reverse complement.
AGGTAGCTTCTTTTAAGCAAATGATTTAGTTGAAGTGACAGTAGAAAAAGCCATAAATATAGCTAATATACTCAAAGAATAAAAGGCCTGCAGGGGAACAGTTTTGTCTTGTAATCTTTGCTCAAAGACATGCATCAGAAACAGCCTCCGTTTTAAAAAAGTTGGAGCAATACTTATAAAATAGTTTTTGCTTTTATACTGCCCCGATACTCTTCTCAAAAGCACTGTACATCGACGGCCAGACTAAGTTTTGTTTCTCCTGTTTCTTCTCACTGTTATTAGCTGATCCAAACAGTGTTTGCCCAAGCTGTCTAGCCATACTACAGTTGGATACAACTCCAGAACGAAGCGTCACACACCTCTCAAAGGAGGCCATTCAGCCGACCGCGTCGACCCATTGTCATGACATTGTGTGTAATTTCCTTGCACCTGCTGGCATAACGTTACGGGGCTTGCAGGTGCAAGAGGATTAACGACCATATCATGACAATCGGTTGATGCTGCTGGCTGGAGGACCTCCTTTGACAGGCATCTGTCGCTTCATTCTGGAGTTGCATCTGACTATAGACTTAATTTCACAACGTGGCTGGAGAGCGTTCGGAAAATATTTACAATATCATCTCTGAGGAGTGAAAGCATAAATCATAACATCTTCTATTTTTATGCTCCTAAAAGCAATAAAGGCATGATTTCAAAAAAAAAGAGAAAAATTTCAGTGAATGGTCGATCTGCTGCTGAGAAATTCTATAGAATGCTTACTACATATCTACCAAGCTATGAAAGCTTTTTGGTACAGAGCTCCTTTAGTTCAGAATTTTCAGAGAAAACTACATGCAAGCTTTGGCCTAAACATTCAGAACCATACAGAGAATAAACTGTGACTTTTTCTTAGTTATTTGAGCCAAAAACTTGCATTATATTGAATGTGAAACAAATATTCTTGGCTCTACTGGTGTAACATATATCAGAAAGGTGTCTTCAATAACCCGGGAAAGTAAGTAATATATTAATACATCACAGCAAACAGATTCTTTTAGACTAAGATATGTATGATACAAATAAAGATGTCTTAAATAAAATACTAGAAAGACTTGAAAATTTTTGTTTTCCAAGAAGCTAAGACCCTGCTGTAATGCTGAAAAAGTCTCACTACCCCTCTGCCCCTAACTACGTATATGATATTCATTAAGCATTTCCTGATGTATTCTAGCATGATTTATCTAGCAAGCATAATAAAATGTAGCGAAACAGGACAGAGAGGACAAACCAGCATTTGGTGGCCCCTGTGAGAGTCCGAAGCGTACGACACAACCGTGACGCTGAGCGATATGGCATCCAGTATGGTCAGGGTGTCAGGATCCATCTGGTAACAGAAGTCCAGTGCTCTCAGTGGCTTCTCAGCATCCACAAGTTCCAAAATGTCCAGTGGATCAACAATGTACTGTGCAAGGGATTGCAGCAGCTGGAAGAAGGCCTTCGGCTGCATCTGTATCAACATAGCAAGCAACATAGTGAAATATGTCACACGAATAAAAAGCAAAAAAATGTGGCAAGAATCTGCTTCAAATTAAATATCAAGAAACCACAAACTGTTTGTACCGTGACGAAAAGTGGCACACCCAGCTTCCTTATAATTCTCAGCACCTCGATATCATCACTTCTTCACTACAATTCAACATGCAGTTGAGTTTAGCCGGGCCACAAAGCATAGGCCTGAACGCACAGCCTTATTTTAGAAGGCAAGCCATATCCACAATATATTTCCTTGGCCCTTTCATCTTATTACACTGATTTCATTTTAGTATACCTAAATTCAATTTGAAATTGAAAAAATTCTGTTAGTCCGAACTCATCCCCTTATGAGACATTAAGAAGCACACATAGACAAATACCTAACTGCCAGTTCAATATCCTGCACAGTAGCTTCTGCACAAACGAAACCACAGGGCATGGTGGCACCTACCCTGGCATGTCGACAGCCTTGCCGAGGAGCTTACTTGCAAAATTCTTCTTGAGTGCAATTTTTCATGCATTTTAGTAGTCTTATGACATGAAATGTGAGGCCACATGTTGTGTTCTTTTACTTAGCATGTCACCATTGCAAATGCCCGTCTTTCAACAAATCACACAAAAAGCAAGCTTCTCCATCATGCAAAATGCCATTATGTCCTACTACATTATGCTTTGCCAAGAACCACAAAGGCACTTGTGTTTACTCGCATCATTGAATGGCAGAGACAATGTAACTAGTGCTCAAAAAACCCAAAAGAGTAAGACTTCACAGGATCCAGGACTACGCAGGACACAGTGCCACAGTCCTGTGAAATCCTCGCATGCGTCCTGTGTTGTTTTTTTGTGCCCTAATTATATCTCAGCCATTCAATAAGCACCAAGCCCAACTTCTCTTTCCGGTCACACTTGCCTTGTTTGCATCTCCATAGTTGCTGTTGACGTCAAGGTCGAGAAGGGGAGCCACACTTCCAAACATCTAAAACAACAAACACAATTAGAAAAATTTTGTAGCACACAAAGGAATATATCACTTGCGACTTCTAAGAATGGGCATTTTCATGCAGTACTGCTGTGCTAGAAGAAAACATACCTGGAGTATGAATGGCTTCCTATGCATGATGTAAAACTGCTTGCAGACAAACTCAACCGTCCTACAGAGCAACCCATTTGTCTGATGGTTGGAATAGATTTGCAGAATTGTTGGCATTATCAGAAGATAGCTGTAAAATTCCACCAAATGAACATTTTTTTTTTCTCCCAGCCATTCAAGCAAGATCCGCTCAGAGCTAATTAGCATTTGTCTATGGTATGCACTAGCCCTATCCTTGCACTAGACGAGCTAGCTAAACAGGGAGCTTGCAGGCAAACAAATTCAACTTCACCAAAAGACTATTCAAAGCATTTAAGGTCAAGTTGCTCAAATTATGCTGTTCATCAAAGAACACAAGAACTTTAGCATTTGCTTTCAGAACCTCCTATTCACTTCTGCAGTTGTGACAGCCTAATGAGCGGTTAATCATTTTCCTCTAGAGTACTTTCTATTACACATGCTGTATAACATTGCCGCTATGCAATTTAAGGGGATATGCGACTTTCAAATCACTATAAATGGCCAAAAAATCATGTTTTTGAAAATTACTTTGCCCACTGGTTCACCTCGTTGCCTATGCTGTCCAGAAGCTTCATAGTTAAAATCCACTAGCAAAAAATGTTTCATGCACCGCCGTGGCACTGCATATCGGGGAAATGCTCGAAAAATCGTTCTCCTCCTTTCCAGTTTTCTGACTAAATTCTCACTTTGTGCAACAGATTTCTTTGTGACTGTTTTGTCTATTTTGACCCCGTTTGTTTCTTTGCACTCACCGAACTCTGCCCTATGCGATGGCACTCTTGCTTTTCTATTTTAATGAATTGCACATTTTTGGTGTGACATCATGTTTACAGTTTAGGTACATCTGTGCCAACTGCTTTGTAAAAAATGAAAACAAAAAGTTTGTGTCATGAAAACAAAAAATCTACAAATATCACCACGCATAGCATGCCCTCAGAAATGCAGTGAATGCTGAATCAGTCTTCTACCACAGTTAAGTCTGCAGGCATTCACTACGTGTAGAAGAGAAAAAATTTGTATAAAAAAGTTATCTAGATAAAACACATATATTTTGCACAGTTAGTAATTTTGAAAGTATTACTAACATGCAGAAAAAGTTTCATTGAAATTCACAAAAAATAAGAAACGATGTTGAAAGCCGTATACCCCCTTAATAGCCTATTATTTCCTTAATATCCCCTTAAAATGAGCGATGATGGTTGTTTTTTTTTAATCCGAATTGAAGTTAGCCATTTTGCACAATATACGCAACTAGAAAAAAACTTTCCCCTCTAGAAGTACGAATTTTCTCCGACGGTAGCAGTAAGAACCTGTAAATACTTAGGAAAATTTTCATCCTCAACTCCTTACCTCATCTTGCCCCATTACTGTCCTGAAAAGTACTCTTCTTGAAATGCATAACTTTTTGGCCAATGCTTGCAATTTTTAATGCGATGAAAGCGAAAACTACCAAGCTTGGCAAATGGTGTTCAAGATGATTTCCCTCTCTTCACCTGCCACCTGCCAACCATCCACCTCCCCCTCTCCACTCATAGGAGAGAGAGAGCGAAGTGACTAAGAAGAAAATGCCTGGAACAGCAGCAGGCCCATGCACAAAATAGACAGCCTTCCAAAGAATTAACTGTGCAAAAACAATGCTTGCAGGAGCTATTTCTACTCGCACTGCGCCGGAAGAGACACCTGTGTCTCGCGAGCCCCATCAATGGCTGGGTTTGAGACAACCACTTATTGATGCAACGGCGCATCACCACTGTGCCAGTAGTGGTACGAGGACTTGCTGCGATCTATCAATGTGGCATATTGTGTAATTGCAGTCGGAATTGGAATTCGAATAGACTGGGGATTGAAAGGCAATAGACTCAGAATTGGAATGGGAATAGATTGGATAGTGAAAGGATGCTCCGCATCGATCCAACTGATTGCCCCTAAATTTTTTTTGAGAAATTCCAAAATTTTATTTTATTACAAAATTTAATACAAAATGCAAGGAAAAACTTGTGTTTTTGTAAAATCTCAAAAGCGATGTTTTCCACCCCTCATGACATACAATTATTTTCCAACAAAGCTGCAGCATTTCATGCAAAACAAAGGAATATTCATTTGTATAGACACAATTGCCCATCACATAAAAAGATTTCATTGTAAAAAAAATGCTCGTGGGACCCTAATTACTGTCCTTATGCACATACCTATATATCTTTTTTTTTTCCTGAGGTCTCATACAACTCAACTTGCGTCACATTTATGGTAGAGCTTTATACATGTAAATTCAGTATTATGCCTTTCATGTGATCCACAGCATATATGCAATGTAAGCCAGTGTGGTATCTGGGAGATTGCAAGCAGTCTCTTATGGGTGGCAGCCTGTACATGGTACTTCACAAGTTGATGGACTGGTAATCAGTTTTTCACCCAAACAGTTCCCCAATGCAGTGATCGGTATGGAAAGAAGACCATGGGGAGAAAAAGAAGTGGCAGTGAGAAGACCAAAGAAAGAGGTTGGAGTAAAGACAAAAAAAGAGAGAAGGGGGCAGACTGTGAGGAGACACCAGTGTGACTGTGACAAGGCACTGGCACAATGGTGCGCCAATGAAGCTCGCAGTTACAAAGTTCAAATGGCTGAGCACTGGAAGTATTGCACATGCTGCATCAAGCATATACCTGTAGCTTCAAGCATGGCAACAATGTCAAGGTAAGAAAGTGTGAGAGCTTCAAAGGCAAGAAAATGGTAGCTTTGGTGACAGGTAGTTGAAAACTCCCTAAAACAAACACCACACGTCTGTTGCTTGCGAAAAAATGCTGAGAGGAGGTAAGGATACAAAGGCCTGTGACAAGTCTGTGGCATGGGCTTAGGATGCTCACTGAGCTCAAGGAAATACCGGGCTTCTCATACTGATGACGCAAGTTAAGTGCAGTACCGGTGCACTCGAGCAAGCTCAGAGTACTACCAGTTTATGCCAGCTTGCAACACATTTGCGAAGCAGGCCCCATGCATTGAAAGTACCGTGGCTTTCTTCGGTTTATGGGGGTCCCAAAGCAACTCAGGCTATGAGGGGCGCTATAGTGAAGGGCTCCGGAAATTTTGACCACCTGGGGTTCTTTAACGTGCACTGACACGGCACAGTACACGGGCCTCTAGATTTTCGCCTCCATTGAAAGTCGACCGCCGCGGCCGGGATCGAACCCGCGTCCTTCGGGTCAGCAGCCAAGCGCCATAACCACTGAGCCACCGCGACAGCTACTGTGGCTTTCTTCAATGAGTGCCAAGAAACATGACACAAGAAAACATGTAACACACCAGGCCAGGACTCACTTGCATTTGCTTTAGATGAAGTATTTTCAAGTAAGTGTTCTAGCAAATAATTTTACTGAAGTTATTTGAAGTAACCACAGCCATTACTAACTAATGTCAAATGCAAAACAGCAATGTGATGTTGAAGCCAGCAAGATAGCCTCAAACTTGGGGCCTCTCATATAATGTTACACAGTTGCATTCCATGTAGACTTGGCTCACCCATTGGAGGCAAAGATGTTTCTGAACTGATGCGCAGCATTGATGTAGGTGGCCATGCTAAGTCGCAAAATGGTGGCATCTTCAGGATGCAAAACAAGGGCTCCGTTGACAACATTCAGAAACAGGTGGATGTCTGATGAATGGGCAAAGAACCCAGCCATGGCTTCAAACATTCGGGCCATCAGCTGCAAGTCCAAAACACAATCCATGTTTAAAGGGACATGCAACAGAATAAAAATTTTTTGATAATATTTGTGCCAGGTGACTGGAAATTTCACTTTGAAAGATTTTTTCCAGTTCTTTTCAAATCTGTCAGATTTTTTCTATCTTGCTCGACTCAGTTTTTGCAAGTCATGCATTTGCAATAGAGCGATGTTTTTGTGCGCCTGTCTGTCATCAGTATAGGCGTATGACTGCACTAAAAAATCTCTCATTTTGCTCACTGATTCCTTTTATAGAGTGCGAAAAAATGTGCCATGTAAAAAATTTCTGAATTTCTTTAAAGTTGACAATCATTAGAACATCTTTTTGATGGGACTGCAATGATTGTAACAATTTGAATTCCATTCACAACTATGTATAGCAATAAAAATAACACAGCTGCATTCTGTAAAGCATATCCGTACCAAATCTCATAGTGATAAGACAAGAGTGAGTGCAAAAATGTTATGCACAAGCACTGAGGTTGCATGAAAACGATAAAAGAAAAAAATGTGCACCAGGTGATTTACTAAACTACAAAACTACTGTATGATGCGTGCAAAAAAAAAAACAGACTTTCTCTACCTCTCTACAGTGCCGCAATGGAGGGAAAAGGCACAATTCAAATTTGTTGCCGTTATGACAGTAGCTCAGTGCTGCTCATTCTTCAGTCACTTGGCGTGTTTTTGTCGCAGTTTTTAATAATTGACGTCTATATTCGATGCTGGTTATTGTTGGACATGAAAGAGAAAGGCTTATCCACAATGAAACAAGCAAAAACCAGAAATCTAATTTTTAGACACGAATCTCCTTTTTTTTTAACCTGTGTGTCCACTTAAATATGGAGCAGTGTGGAGTTATGACACGTCATTCAAGCTATAGCTAGCGCACATATTAAATTCGACATCAACTTTAGTGGCTATATCAACACATAATGGCACTAGTGACATCAGCAGAAATTATGGCGTAATTTATTGTGGTGTAATTAGACATAAATTAAGTTGGAATCGCAACCTAGCGGCATTCCACCATTAAATTATGTCAAACAACTGACACAATTAGCTTGAGGTAAGGTACCACAGGATTTGTAGATCATTTAAAGTTCAAGACAAAAATCAGTCTTTTCTAAAGCTAAATGTACACACGCGATCCTGTTGAATATCTATTAAGTTTCAAAAAGTGAGCAAGGTTTTATGAAAGCATGCACGATAGCACAATATAGGGAACTACTCACTCTAGAACTAGCATCATTCATTCTGGGAGTTGCTCTGCATTTATTTCAACACTGCTAAGCATTTAAACTGGAAGTAAAGAAAGACATCAAAGGGGCTAATTTCTTATTTCCCTGTGCAGCTACAAAAAGCTTGTGCTTGTGCAGCCGCAAAGGTAAACATGGCCACTACTGTGAAAGGCCAAAATCCCCCATTTACCAATTCCTGCTATCAGTGGTCATTGCCTCTATGCCACAGTGTACACCTACTCTGCAGTTTTTGTGTTCACATTCTGACACTGTGTGACGCCATCTGCGTATACCAAGACACATTTCATGAATGTTAAACCTTCTTTATCCTGCATCAGCAGAAATTTAATGCTCGACAGGAAATTCCTTGAGACAAATAGCAGTACTGAAATATCTGCTCTGTCGTTATCACTTTCATTAGTCTATCACTGAAATGCACGTTGTCATAGGTACTACTCTGCATTTACTTCAGCTTTTATAAGCACACAATGGCTAATGATGGCCCAGTGTGACACTGCACAATTTAATCCATAGCCAAGTAACTATATTTTAATTGGTGCAACTTGAAAAGGAAAGTCACGTTAGACGGACCAACTAATAACGTTTTTACAAACTCTCCAAAAGCTAGAAATATAGTTAAATGTGGATGTAACGAACCTCCATGTAGCGAATTCCTCAATGTAACGAAGTTTTTTAATTCCCCAACTCCGCCCCCATTGAAGCACGTGTATTTAAGACCTCCATGTAACGAACGTGTTGCGGCAGTTGACCTTGATATAACGAACTGGCTAAGCCGACTATCGGTTAGCTTGTGAAGAGTTACGAAATTTGACAGAGGAGTTTCACAATGATAAAGAATCAACCGACATGAAAGGAACGTCAACGAGAGACTGTAGTTGAGACAATGCATAGTGCTCCAGAACCGTCAGCGCACCTCCGTTGCTTCACTTCTGAAATGCAATACCATGTGGCACTACAACAGCTCATGCTAGAAGGAGCGAAAAACCATAGGGCGCAGCAAAAACGAAATGGCCCGAGCAGTGCGCACCCAACGCCGCCGCACAGTTGCTCACGTGATTTCGGTGTCGATTGCTCTCGTGCGTCGGGAGCGGAGACAGCGAAGAGTGCCCGAGAGGAAACATGCAGGAAGAAGCATGTGCCTCCACGGGCGGTCTAAGGCAGCGGCGCCATCGCACGCGTTCTCTAGCTCCCTAGCTCCCTAGTTCTCTAGCCCCCCCCCCCTCGCTCTTCCACTCTCACCACTCCACTCGTAGCAGTGTTGCGCAAGCTGCGACGGAGGTGGTGGCGGCTGCTGCGGCAGTAGCGCTATCAGCGCAATCACGGAACATGGCTTCGTGTTTATATGACTTCGAGTAATGGGGTTTTCTGTAAACATTTTCATGGCTATTTCACCTACATTTTTTTTCTTACTTTGGTTTTCCTTCTGTAGTGTTCTTTCGGGCCCTTTCGTGAAAACTGTATGTAACAAAAACCTGGATGTAACGAAAACCTGGATGTAACGAAAACCTCGATGTAACGAAAACCTGGATGTAACGAAAAATCCCAAACTTTTTTCAACTTCTTTATATCCAGGTTTAACTGCTTTTCAGCAAGCCAGAAAACTAAGTGAAATGCAGCAGCATCATGCATGCAAGAAAACAGAAATAAGTGCTACAAGAAGCCACGCCAGAGTGTTGAAGACAAAAAAATATTTAGACATCCCCAAGTTGACTTCATATAAGCATGCATCCACAATGGTGTTCCCAGAAGCACTTGGAATGAACAGCTAGCCAATTATGCTCCGACTACACTCAATGATTCAAATATTAGATGTGCTATAACCAGTGAATAGTCTTGATCAAAAGACTAGTTTGCAACAATCTAATCTTGCCCTTTGGACTCATCACCAAATTTCAGACACTGGCTTGTGAACTAATGGGGAGTAGTCTGCTATAAAATGCTTGCAATGAACATACAGATCCTGCCTTCAAATATGCAGTTTGGGAGGAAAACAAGACAAGTCTTTACTGCAGTCTGATCAATGTTACATGCAAAAAAATGGCTGATTAACTAATTACTTTTTATTTGTCTCACAGAAACACTTCATCATTTTATGCAAGCACCCCTTATGCTTATGTTCTTGCAGTTATGCATAGTAAATTTCCTTGTTCAAGACACTTACCTTGACCCACACCATCTTATGCAGCGTGTCCATCCCTAAAAGTTCCTGAAATGAAAAAACCCATGAGATCCAAAACTCACGTTATGCAGCTACCATGGACATAAAATAAACATGTTATAGATTGTAAAGAAAGTAAATAAAAGTAACAATGCAAATAAAAACTGCACGACAATGAAGGCAAGTCAACAAAAGAAAAAAGAATGTAAGCAGATGAGAGATTGTTGTATTTACATGAATGGAATTACCTTATTAAACTTAACTTCCTGCACATTTTGAGATTCTGCATGAACATTCAAGCCAAGGCTCCACGATCAGATCCAGCTGCGAGCAATGGTGCGTTCGATCGCGGAGGCGACGCATGCACACAAGAGCTTCCAGGTGCCACCCACGGATGGCACCCGAGGCCGCAGCTCATCATCACCATCGTCAACTTTTTCCTCCGCCGCAAGCTCCCACTATCCATATCAGCATCAGTATCACCAGATCCAGCTTTTTGTGGCTGTTAGAGGCACAGGAGTTGTGGTCAATGTTGTTGGGGCAGCGTGCGCACCGTAGTTGTGGCTTTCACGTGCTTCCACCGAGCGTTGCAGTTTTAGCACGATGGGCAAGCACCTTAATAGCTATACGGCTGGGAGATTGCTGTCGAACACAGCAAGCATGCGGTGGGCAGGAAATTCGACGTGGCCGAGAAATGCGTACGACGATGGTGCAACCAAAAGGATGCATTGAGGAGCACAAGCTGCAAAAAGCACGCTTTCTATGGCAAGCCGTGCAAGTTTCCCAAACAGGAAGAAGAGCTGCTCTGCTATGTGATGGAAGCACAGAACAACGGCTACGCGTTGACAGTGGACGTGCTGCACGAGTTCTTGTGGGATGAGTATGCACCAGAGCACAGCACCAGCTTGGAGTCGGAATACTCCGTTAGTGATGATTGAACGTCGAATAAATGCTGCTCATTTCCTGATTTGTGCGCTTTTACTTATAAAAAAGAACTTTTTTCGCATATCGCGTGTATGGCCCACACCCCGAAAATTAGTCCTCAAATCTGGAAAAAAATGTGTGGCCCTTACACGCATTTATATGATGCTACCTTGTCTTTCTGCTGTGCACAATCACCTGTGACCTTCAGTCAATGAAATTGATGGTGCCAGCTGCTAGGCATTATGAGTGATAAAAAATGAAGACAATCATCAAATTATATACTCTTTACATGAATTGTATGCCTCAATGACAATGTGTTAAGCACATCAAACTTGATTGCATCTTGAAGCTTCATATCATCCCAAGAAGCCCACATAGTCCTAAACAAAAATGCCCACATAGTGAGTTGTGCCACACAACGTATCAGATAACAGACGTTTCTTGACACACATAGCAGCCAACTGCAGGTCTACCTTAACCAGTGTCTCAAGGAATGTTGCCTGCAGATGAAAGCCAAATTCAATAGACCTAGACCTTGCCCTGCTTAAAAACAATAGAACATCAAAGGGGCAGGACCTGGTGGGCAAAACCGCCCATATTCTCCTCTGAACCGGCTGTGCACGTTTGTGCATTGCCCCGTCAGCTTTTTTTTTTATGATTAGAGATCCCTCGGTATGCATCGCACCTGCTGCACCGCACTGTCAGAAGCCACAGGTTTTACCCACCAGAGCAGCCACACATGTGCCAATGACGTAGGCAAGGAGAGGTCTGCTTTGACCACCCTTGTCTCTAGTTCAGAGGTCCACACAATCTGGTGACAAATGGGCACTTAAACTCGTTCTAACACAGCAACTATGCAACAGGGAGTCCACTGACCTTTCCAAACTTGCCAGCATAGAGCTCAAAGTCAGCTTCCAGAGCTTTGCGGGGGAATGAAGGCAACTTGGTCAGCTCGTCATGCAGGAAGAGAACCCTGGGTGCCAGCTGATGGCTGGTTCGTAGAATTGCCAGGCTCATCAGGACCTGGCACACAGGAGTGGTACAGTGAGTCAGCGATAGAGACTCCTCAGCTTCCATTGCATTCATCCATTCATTTTATTTACCGCAAGGGCCCATAACAGGGCATTACATAGGAGGAGATAGAAACATATATACACAACAAAAGTAGTACAAACATTATCGAGTACAAGAACAATCACATTACTGTGCAGAATATAAAATTAAAAATTCAAAATAATAATAAAAAGTTAACATCACACATCCACTAACACAGAACACTCGGCAAGTATGCGGTGTTCACAATAAATCTATCAGTACTATAGGTAATACCCAAGTCGAGGAGAAATATCCACATTTCTATTTTACACCATACTAGCTGCTAAGAAGTTTCACAATAAATTTTGCAGAAATGGCAGTCTCAGCAATTCCTCAGTAAATGTTTTGGCTATTATCCATCAGGAGAAAAATAAGAACAAAGCGGCTAGCCAACTTTGAACATCGACGAAAACAAAAGGCTGACTAAAAACAGCACTGCAGAAGTATTCTAGGGCATGGGGCACAGCTTGTTTCATTAAATGTAAACTTTTTCCACTGAACTCTACCATCCGGTTAGAACCATTAAGGTGTACCTTCTCATACCTATTATCCATCAGGAGAAAAATAAGAACAAAGCGGCTAGCCAACTTTGAACATCGACGAAAACAAAAGGCTGACTAAAAACAGCACTGCAGAAGTATTCTAGGGCATGGGGCACAGCTTGTTTCATTAAATGTAAACTTTTTCCACTGAACTCTACCATCCGGTTAGAACCATTAAGGTGTACCTTCTCATACCAGCCACCACCCAACATGCATTATGGAAACTGAGAAAAAAAAAAGCAGACAGGTAAGCAAGACAACAAATGTCATCATGAAGGAAAACAAGAAACAAATCCCACCTTTCCAACTTCAATGAAATGTAGAGAAAATGCTTGGTGCTGGCCTGCTTCGAAGGCTTCTTCAGGGTCCATTTTCAGCAGTGTTAGCTGTGGATACTGGGACCTCTTGAAAAAATAGAAGTCTCGAACAAAGGCACTCGGATTGTGCATCTGATCTGCAAAAAAAAAAAGAACAGTAATGAGAACACTGAGCATGACAAAGCTCACTGCAGGGCAAAGGCCTCTCCTATTTCTCTACAATTAACCCTGTCCTTTGCCAGCAGCGCCCACCGTATGCCCGCAAACTTCTTAATCTCATCTGCCTGCTTAACTTTCTGCCACCTTCTGCTACGTCTGCCTTCTCTTGGAATCCACTCCGTCACCCTTAAGGACCAGCAATTATCTTGCCTTCACATTACATCCCTGCTCAAGCCAATTTCTTCCTCTTGATTTCGACTAGGATGTCGTTAACCTGCGTGTGTTCCCTCACCCACTCTGCCCGCTTCCGGTCTCTTAACGTCTAAAATCATGTGACCAGAGGAGAAATGCAGGAACAGTATGCGTGCAATAATGTCTGTTACAAAGCAAAAAGTTTCACACAGAAATCTCTCCAATCACTAAATTCTGCTTGTACTAAATAACTTGGTCACAAAGAGAAGGGACGAAATCAAGTGATCTCATAGCCAATAATGCATCAATGCTGCACAAAAAAAGCTGATCTCTCTTGCTGACATTAAAGAACTGCTTGGCAGTGCCTGGAAACAAAAAGAACCTGCCAATGAAACTGACAATTAATGTTACATGCATGAAATCAGAGGGAGATTACACTAACTAATGCGTCCTATGGCAATGGTTTTTTAAAAAATTCTGATAATGCATATACTCATGGCTCCTGAATTGCAAATCCTTGCCTATATCTTACCACAGTTTAGTGTTCCCTTCAACACCAGTGTGAATTCGGCTATGGTTCATATGCAGGAGGTTTTGCAAAGAAGCGGTAGTTATAAATAAAAAAGAGCACAGGTACTACATACTTGTTTTTGTGTCAACTAGGAAGAAGCAGTTGTGTTGGTTCTCTTCAATGCCGAAAAAGTCCAGACTGTCTTGAAGAATATGAAGAAACTGAGTGTCCTGAGATAAAGAAAGAAATGGATATCACTTTTGACACACAATGGCAGATAGCCCATGTGGCAGTCGCATGCTATTAGTGTAGGCTCAGATTATTGCAGTTACCCATGCAGTAAATGATGGTCATGGAACTAACCTTTCATTAGACCATGGAATAGCAGAAATTTAAACTTAATAAAATTCATTGTTATTAGTATTACCATTTAAAATGCTGCACATTCAAAAGCTGCCAAGAAGCAAGCACAGGCAGAATATGTTTGGTTTCCATTGCACAGCATAGCATTACAAACCTAGTCATGGCTTGGGTGTCACTTTCACAATGTCAAGGTGTAATCACAATCTCAGGAGCAAGCCATAAGCGAACAACATGTAAAAGAATTTAACCGAAACAACAACACTACAGCAAGCTCACTGATATGTGAAATGTGTGGCACTACCTCAAGACATACTTAGCCCACCTACTATACAATGAAATGCATTCTCATCATTCCCCATTTATTAAAATGCCATCATCTCCCAGATCTTACTTTCCAAAGTAATATATGCTGCAGGCTGTAAGAATAATTTCAGCTATCTGGCATTTACAAGCAGCAAAAGCCCAGTACAGTAAGTTTTTTGCATTTATATTTCACTGAAATGCACTGATCAAGTATGTGAGATGCATCAGACTCCATAGATCTGTAGACATTGTATGAAGAAGTATGACATAAATTTTGACTGAAAACAATAAAAAGATCGTAGTTCCTGTTGTACACAAACTGACAGTGACACAGATAACCAATTATAAGCTGGCTTCTCTGCTAAATATTTTAGCGATGATGCTTTACATCTCCAGTGCTGTACAAGTTTTCATGTTTTTGAATTTTCTTTTGCAATATTTTAGTTTCCTATGCTCAGTACTTCATTGCACGTTTCACCCACAGTCGCCTCTGAATATGTATGGCACAGAAACCAATTATTATGGCACACTGTGCCAGTCACCTGGATCAGCAATGTCTGGGCTAAAAGTTTCCTATACAAGCAATTAAGCCTGCTGTAATCATTCATAATTGCTCTCATGACTTGTTGGTAACTGAAAAAGTACTTGTCTGGTGTTCATGGCATGCTTTCTGACTTGAAACGCATGCGATACGGCCAGACCATCTCTTCAAGCTTGGTGCCTCTTGCTGGCAAACATCGGCATCCAAATTACTGTACAAATTGCTGTGCATATTAAGACTAACGACATATTATGCACCAAATACCTCATGAATTGGAAATTGTGATGGAATGCCACCTGCATCAGGTCCATGCACAATGATTTTCTTGGCACTTGGAACATTGGCTGTGATCAGCAGGGTTGCCTGAAAAGCAAGATAGGAAACAGCTTCAAGTCAGCTTTACTAATGTACCAAATCAGCATGCATCACAAAATGAAGCAGGCACTGCTTATGTAATGGATGTTAGGGGGAGAGCATGGATTGCTATGTCAACTCACATCACACTGCTCTTTTCTGAGCACTTGCTTGAGGTCTTTCAAGTAGAGTCCGTGGACACTGGGAACAACCTTCAACCAAAAATAACAATAACAACAGGTGTCAGCCAAGAATACCGAAACCAATCTGTTTAAGATAGTCAGCGAGCAGTTAAAACATTTGCATTGTTACACAAAAATCAGTAAAAAATATGCTTGCTGGATTACTCTAAAAGTAATTTAAATGTTTAAACATTGAAAAATATTAGGATACTCTAAAATGCAACTTCAGCTAACCCACGAATTAGTGCTCGTGAACAAAATCTGGATAGCTTTCAAAGTAACTCTTACAAAGCTGTCCCGAAAATTGTAAGCCGAGGCTTCAAGACAAAAAAAAAACACATATTGCAGAAAAAAAATCAAAGCGGTATTCAGTAAGCAAGAGCACCTTCTGCTTCATACTCATTGGCTAAATCAATAAAACAAAAATATAACAAAGTTGCAAAACGTGAAAAACACCAGAAAAAAAAGCACAAACGACCCAACAACGGTAACAAGAGGTTTATTCTGAGCATACTAGTCATGATCCAGGTGGAGCGCATGCAACTTCAGAGAGCCTCAAAACTGCAGCCATCTGAGTGCACTAATGCTGTTGTATGAACTTGGGCATGCCACGTCAGCAATCAGTAGGGGAGCATTGCAACGCACAGGAAGTTCCGAAACACACATTCTTGGTACGAGCATTTTAGATTTCACTCACCTTGTTAAGAGTAGAGAAAATGCCTTCGTAATGAAGCTACCCATTCTGTATATGGTTTATTCTAACAGTCCACATCTTTCTAACAGGAGCTTTCTGCATATTTTCACGAGTTTAGAAACTGAAGGGCAACTGAGGAGGTTTTAGAATTCAACAAGCTTAAGGGGATTGAAAGCATGAAACCTGCACGTAAAAAATGCGAGGCCCTTTTGTGCTAGCATTTCACAGGTGACGTATCACCAATTAAAGCCGTGATGGCGTCCAGGCTTCTCCACAGCACACATTGCCAGGTAGGCGGTCCAATAATGACGTCATCCATGGCGACAGTACATTATCAATACAGACATGTTCACTCGAAGAAAGAAAGCCAATGCTGCCGAAGGAAAAGCTCACTAAGCACTGTTTGGCAACATCTGACGAAGCGACAGGGTGTGGGCGAAGGCAACTGAAATCTGAAATCTCACCACAGATGACATCATCACCAAGCTTTGCCACATTTCTCCAACGTTTTGAGAACAATGCAGAAAATCGTTGCAGCTTTAATCGATGATAAAGTTACCAGTTTAAATGCTAGCACACAAAAACCAGGCTTTCTTTTCCTACAAACTTCATACATTCAAATTCCTGAATTTGGTTAAATTCTTAAGAACTGCTTCAGCTTCCCTTTTAAAGTATACTCCTGCTATCTCCAGCTGACCACCAACAACGCTGCTTCAGTTTCAGTCCTGTTACATGTACCAGTTGTTGTTAAACACTTGGCTTGCAATACGTAAGGTACCCTGATATTCTGCAATCAGTTAATGCTCTCAGCATAAAGCATCAGAGAGAGTGGCATCACCCACATTTATTGACAAGATTAAACGGACTTTCGTGCAAAAAATATTGTGGAATGGTCCTGTCGGTCCAGTAATACCAGTGCAGAAAAACATGCCGGAAGATTCACAAACAAAAGGAAACTAACTTTCATCTTCCATTGCATACACAAAATCACATGCACGCCTGCCACACAAGTAAGCAAGGACAACTTCAAGGATCCTTAATATGGCCCACATGTTCACATTTTTGCACATTATAAGTTATTTAAGTCTTTCAGAGGCACCTGGACAGTTTCATGCTAACATAGTACTCATATTCGGCTAATAATACCTTGTGATAATGCATGTAATAAGACTCTCTTTATGTTTCGGCTATATAACTAAGATTAAAAAGGCCAGTACTTTCTTGCTTATTCCTGTAGCTGTATCTTTCACTTAAAGGGCCACAGAAAGGGGTGTTTGAGCTTGGCTTTAAAATGATTGCACTATGTAGAGTACAGGCCACCGAGCGTCCATGCTGCGTACAAGACCTCAGAAGTGGGCGGGAAATTGTACAAGACCTCAGAAGTGGGCGGGACATTTACAATACATTTTTAAAATTCCCGCTTTCGCACCTCACGGCGACGCGCGGTGCCAGGCTTTCGCATGAAAACCTGGCAGACGACGTCACGTCTTGCAAATGACGTCAGCAGCCAGGGGTAATTATTGGTACACAGCGCCAAACTCTTTCAGACGTCACGCGCTACCGTAGCCGCGGCCACTCCGCGTGCGCCGCAGCCGGTGGAGGCAGGGGAGTGGCCAAGTGAGTGGGGTCGGCGGAGGACCGCCGCTGTTTTGGCGTACTACGAGAGGAGTTAAAATTTGTCTGCATATAACTCAGCTTCCACAAAACGCATTAAAATAATTCCTGCTGGGGGATAATTATGAGCGTTCGTCTTTTAACATCCCAGACATATCGCACCTTTATTGAGATTCCCTTTCTGGGTCCCTTTAAGGATTATTTTAAGGAGGCACTACTTGCTAAGGGCAGGCAGAAAACAACACATAACAAAACGTTTGTAAGCAACATGAATTCATATTTATTTTGAATCCACACTGAACAAAATGACTGAAACTTGTGTGACTTCTGCGACTCAAAAATGGGCCTGCAACTTGCAGTCCGGTTACATCGCTTTAGTTTCTAGCATCTTTAACTTTGTTCAGGCTACATCCTGTTATACTTGACAAATGAATTCAATGAGAATAGATGTTAATTTCACACTTACCAGCCAAAGTATTGATATGGCATTGGCAATAAGCTCTGTTCCCCCTTCCACGGGAGCTCTGATGTAAAACATAATGTAACCAACCTGAAAAGAAAAATCTCAAATGTTGGTACATACTCAATAATATATCTTGTAAATGTTACAGGAAAAGAAGCTTCAATGGTGCTAAAGCCTACATCATAGACAAGCTTGTCTTTGTCACCTAATACCAAAAAAAAACGCAAGGAGCATTACACAGAGGTAAAAATTTCAACTAACAAGGGACAGGAAAGGTGTCTGGCACATTTTCAGTGAATGATCTGCAAACTGTAAGCAAAGTAATGAGGGACACAATATTTGTACAAAAACTTGAAATATTCAACATGTAAAGTTGGCCCAAATATAGAAATTTACACAAAGTGAGCAACAAAAGAGCTACAACTTTTAGTTAACTCATAACATGTTAAGAGCTGATCAAGTGCTGCTGACATAAAACAAATGTGTAAGCCAAAGCATGTACTCGCTCGTGTTCACATGTTAACTCACGTGGCCGGTTGCGGTTCATGTTTCAGCGAGGAGATTCACACTCAGTGCCTGACAAGCAACTGGTTATCTATGAAAGCCACATCACGAACACTAATGGTAACACTGGGTGTGCTAAGATTTCATTTCATTCGCTGACGTTCCAATTTGTGTCAACAATAGACGCATCAATTTATGCAGCATGAGTGCAAAAGTTTTCCACTGCACCAGGTAGTTGTAGAGGGTGTGCGCTGCTTGTGTAGGTAGTCGAGGCACAAAGCGCAGAAGGCGTCGCAAGATCTGGATCACATTGTCTGGCTTTTCACGGGTGAGCCTCTCCAGGAAGTGGCGGAGAAACAGTGCCGTATCCTCCACCAGGCAGTTCCAGATAACCTTGTAGGCCACCTCATACACTGCAAGAAGGGCACACATACCTCTAACAATTGCTTAACCTTAAAGAAAAAAGCCATTGCAAAGCTTCAGGAAAGCAGTGCTCATAGCACCTAATCTCGAAGGCCATAGATACAGTAAAACCTCGTTGATACGTTGTTGTTTTTTTAATGCAGGGGAAAAATGTATTATATGGGAAACAGGTATGATCCAAAGCACCTAATTTTAAAAAACATAACCGCTGAATGGGGTACACCTTTGAACTAACACTGTCACCTCACAAAAATGTCAATTAGAATTTCTTGGCACACGATCTGAGCAGCTGCTTTTCTAGTGCTTGCAAAATTCAGTCGATATACGCGTTGTCCTTAGTGTGGAACAAACTTAGCAACCAATCTGATCCAGCTGTGGCAATGACGAAAGTACCCAAGATCTTTTCCACATTTTTTTTTATGCTTTGCCTCCTTACAATTATGCGTCGCGGAGAAGCCACCGCGGCGTCCGACTGTCGCAGCATTTTTTTTCATATTGCGTTCCTCAGACCTGGCCCACTCAATGTAAGTGCACCATTGTAGTTATCAAATGCTTTGCCTTCTAGCCCTTGGCGCTGCGAATAAGTAGCAGCTGCGTTTCTCCTATTCATGTTGTGCGCCTGCAGGAACAGCCCAAACATATGTCAATGTAGTTTTTTTTTTTATGATTCTCCCCTACATATGCCCTACAGAGACACCACCTACACAGGGGGACTACAGCGCATTCCAGCTTTTCATGTCGCGTGCCTCCCCGTTCGGCCCACTTATATGTTTGCACATGTGCGTTTTGTCGCTAAATGTATTACAAGACCAGAATTTGTTGAAATTTTGAACATAGTAGCAGGGAAATCGGGTTATCCTGGAATTTAATAACAGGAAGAAAAATAGTGCCACCCTACGAGATATTTTTATTGTCCACTATTTTGAGCGTATGAACTGAGAAATCATATGAACTGGGAACATATTAACAAGGTTTTACTGCATATGTCCGCATCCAGGCAAGTTTGACTTCTCACACACATACCGATACTGTCAGATTTTCACATTAATGCACAAGAACATCGGCTCACAACACCTTACACAATTTACGGACTCTTTCAGCAAGAAGGGCTTCTAATTTGAGCATGGCTTGAAAAAAATTTCAGGTTCCCATTCTGTTGCTCGTTCCTGAAGTCAAAGCAATTTAAAATGAAATAAATTAAAGTTTTACTATACTCATTTGCACCAAAGTAGGAGCCAAGAATAATAACTCAAAACATGAGATCTTAACTCTAAGATTCTTTACTCAAGACCAGTTTTTATTAAGTACAGAGGTTCTGGATGCAGAGATAGCGCTTCATGCCTCCTGAGCACTGCAACACCTAGTTAAATATCTCACACCTTTATTTTTGTTGCTTTCATATGCTTGAAAGTCATCTGGGAAAATTAAGCATTAAAGTGTGTGACCTCACCATTCGTCAGTACTAGTACCTAGATGCTCGTGCTAGTGGCGAATCTAATGCCAACAGTAAATTTTTCACTTTCATCTGTGAAAACTATTTTCAGGCTTTTCATCTGCTTTAGCAAAAATTGGCAGTGAGTATAGTATAGTTCAAATGATATCATAGGAGTAAACAGCTAGCCAGTGATACTAAAGAAATGATAGGCGCACATGGTTCTTGAAAGGGAAACATGAGCATGTGGCCTCCACACTCTGTGGCATCTGCAGAAGCTCAGTGTGCACAAGAGCCAAGGAGTGCGACACATCCAAGTGTTGTTTCCCTGGTTTCGTGCCATCCATGGCCAACTTATCCCATCAAATTCCCTAACCTCCTTACACCGCCTGAGCCTTGGCTGCCCTCAGCTATATTTCCTCACTCTTGGTGCATCTACACCAATTCAAGAGAACACCAGTTTTACACTTTGCATTGCATGTCTACCAAGATAAGGAGCATTCTGTTCGGACAGGAGACTCGGCTCCAATTTTTTGCGGCTTCTGCACTAGCAGCATGCATTATCGATTGGCATGCACAGCGCTGTCGAAATGCATGCATTCCCTATTGAAACTCTGAAGGTTTGTGGGGCCAGTTAATTCAGGTTTTCAAGGACAAAAAAAAGGCACAAGTGATGAAGACCAACTGTGCAAAAGAAGGTTCTGCTGCAATGCCCACAGCAGTTGATGAGATGCACAAAGTACCTCATAGAGGAATATGATTGGTGTTAATGCTTTGTTTTGTGCCAAGGGCACCAAACCAATCGCCCTCGATGCACAGCAGATGAGGACAAAGCTGCTTCCCAAAAAGAAAATATTTTGCAGCAAGCAAAGTTTGCCTTTTCACGATGCATGCCTCACATGCCAGTGTGGTCTAGCAAAGGACAGTGTCCCCAGGATATTTTCACACCTGCACAAGCATGTTTGGCTGAAAGAAGCATAACCATGCTCTCAAGCGTTCACCCCAAAAGTGGATGGCGTTGTAATTACCACTGCCTGCGTGACATACCTGCAACACCATCTGTGCTGACCTCTGCATCATTCAACAGGTTTATGATGTACACCGCAGCTGAACAGAGGCACGATGGAAACAAGGCATGCGCCACCTGTATTGGGTGAGCAGACAGCCGCTCAGCCGTTTGGTCTTCGTCCCCTGAAGGCAAAAGAAAAGACAGCGCGTTGTCACCGAGAGATCAGGTATTCAAGCACCACAGTTATACAAATATATAGAAATAACTTTGCAATACGACATTATTTAATGATATACTTTTAATTCCATTGGCCTCAGTATTAAATTTGTGCCAGCATGAGCTATACTGCCTCATGGAAATGAACACATAAGGTTTTTTTTTTTTTTGCACATACGAAATGCCAGCTAAACACTTCACTACAGACACATCAGAAAGTGCCAGCATGAGCCAAAAGAAATAATTAGATGTTTCTTTTAGGCAAACAGATACTGACATAATAAAGTGGAAAATTTAACTGGCCAAGAGAAGCTAGTTATTAAGATTTTCAGGCCACAGAGATCTTGAAAGTAAGCACAAAAATAAAGACAATACCCCACCAATGGGGAGCAAATCCACAACTTTGGCATGCCATATGAGGTGCTACAGCATTGGCGGCCATCTTTTCCTGTGGACTCGCAGCCATTGTCTGCGTGAGTGTGTAACATGGGCATGAAAGTATCAACTAGCACCCAATCATAGCATGCACCCAGAGCACAAGCAGAACCATCTATCAAAACTTAAGTTTCACATGGCGCAGAGCCATACAATTTTTGTACAGTCTGCAGCAAAACTTTGTGGTATGTGTGTGCTTAGGAACAAACGAGACACCTGGTAGCGATATGAATCATGCCCGTCCTCTTGTGCTTGCCAGCATTTCATTCAGGCAACTGGCTTGTATGAAGGCACCTAAGTAAATTTTTTCTGCACACCAGCATCCCACAAACTTCTGTTAGAATATGTACCATAACCAAATATGGTTTCGGAACCATGCTATATTTGGGAAATATAAGGTGTAACCAGCTTAGTGACACTGTGCTGGTAATATAAAAAATTTCCCCACTGCCGCATTCAGTTCCTGGGTTGGTGCACTGTGGAGATCAAACAAGCCTAAAAAGTTTCTTAATTTTGCAATTTGCCTTAATACCGTGCATTATATGATGCAGTAATGACATTTTTCGCCTGTGCCTTTATACGTGCCATATTTACTTATATAAAAAAATGCACGCACATAGTAGACACAATTCTTGCATAAGCTATTAAAATATATGAAAATTTAATTGACCATACAGCACATTTCACTCCACACAATGAGGGCACCCCAAATAAGTACTAATTTTTTCACAAAAGTTGCATTCGTTATGCAAGTAAATATAGTATAGACCCCTTTGCATTATATAGAGATGCACAGAAATGTTTCGAATGTGGCAACGTCAACAAAAAAGAAACCACCTGAGTGTGCACAAGTACAAAAATAAAAGACAAGCAAGTCATGAAGCGAATGCAGCAACCAGTGAGAAAGAGTGCGACAACACCATTACCAACAGTAGCTGAAAAGATGGCTTCAACGAGAGCAAGAATGTCAGATGAAGAAAATTATAATGGCAACAGGACAGAAGCAGCATGCCAAACAAATTACCTTCTTCGTGCTCCTCAACAGCATGGAACAGGGCTGGTTCATATGCTGAGAGTACATTCACAGCAACAGAGGTGATGTGAAAGTTTTCCCTCTCATTGCATTTCTTCTCTTCTTCAGCCTGTAGTGCTCGGTGAATGAGCTCCATCTGCTGCTTGCGGCGTGTCTGAGTCGCTGTGACAAATGACCGCTGCACATAACAGAAAAAGAAGTGGGGAATCAAACCCTGGTGCAGCAGACAGAGCAGTACGACCTAAGCTTAGCTTTCTAGCATTGTGTTCATGACTTGAATATCAAGCACCGTTCAGAACACTGCACATGGAAGAAAGCAAAGTCAAGTGACATGCTAAGAACAAACAGCAAAAGGTTTACAAAAAGACAGTTAGGGCCACTGCAGTGCAGCAGTTTCTACTTATAAATGCAATACAACCGAGCTCATTTAATGATGTCCCCAGTCACAACAAACATTCGCTCAGCGCAAGCAAAGGCGATGTGACCACCATGATACACACTAGAGCTACAGCACTAAGTGTCAAGGAATGTCAGTAGGATAAGAGAATGAAAGTCTGCATACAAGGAACTCATTTACAACAAACATGTGGGCACTACGAGTTCATGTCTATGGATGCGCTACACAGCTGCGGCGTTTACTGCACATAAACATGAGCATTACAACAACCGATGACATTTTGAGTAAGGAACGTGAAAAACATGTGCACTATGTGAATGTACGGAAAAGAGCAAAATGGCAGTTGATATGCATATGAGGCCAAATGCAAATTAGGTGTACTAGCACTGTGTGGCAATTGTTTTTCAGTGTTTATCGTCCACCTGCCACCAAGGTCACATGGCCTTGTGAGGTCATCACAACCTGCCAGGTATATGTGTGTAGGTGTGCATGTGTGTGCCTGTGTGTGCGTGCATACCACGTGTTTCATGGAAGACTTTAGGTAATTTTCAAAAATAGGATTTTTGAGGTAAAAATATAGCTTTTGCAGCATAGTATTTCCAGGGTTGGCGGACACCAGAAAACCGGTGAATCATCTTAACTAGTAAGCTGGTCAACTAATTTCCAATAACTAACTTTTTAACTATAGAGTTAGGCACCTGACTGCAATTAGAGATTTGTAGCCGGTCGTTAGTATCCGCCGTACAAGTTTTTAGAATTTTGAAAATGTGATTACCCTTGGCGCTGTGCCCCAACAAATAAATGCACAATTGGAGAGCATGCAGGCAAAGCAACCCCTCCAGTGCAGTAGCTAGTCGAAATAGCCAAATTTCGTCGAGCCACAACTCCAAGGGTAATTAAGTTTTCGAAATTCTAAAAACTGATATGGCGGTTACTAACAACCGGCTACAAATCTCTAATTGCAACCAGGCACCCAACTCTAATAGTTAAAAAGCAATTTATTGAAAATTAGTTAACCAGCTACTATAGTTAAGATGATTCAACGGTTTTCTGGTGTCCGCCAACCCTGGCAATACTATGCCACAAAAGCCATATTTTTACCTCAACAACCCTGAAACACCTGGTATATATACTATATATACCTGGGCAATTTGCCCACAATCCAATGGGCAGGTGGGCAGCCTGCTACGACACTTTTGCTCCATATAGGTATGACACGATAGCATAATGAGTTACTGCCCATATATGCGAAATTGGTCAATCTCACTTAACATTCATAAATCCCTGGGAGCCTTATACCACTCCTGGTGCAGTGGCGCAGTGCTTAAGCAATGCACCACTGCCCTGTGATGGCAGGTGCTTCCATAGGTGGGGCTTGTGAGACTGCAACCTCTCGCAACCAATCATTAATTTAACTGCCACCTGCCACAGTGGGCAGTTTTCTCACAATCCGGTGGGTAGGTTATGAAGACGTGACAAGGTCACGTGACCTGTGGCCTACATGCCCCTTAGGGTGCTCCTCATGCGATTTTTCATGGATTTTTCGCTCATGGACAATGACGCCTGTGCCGATGCCAGATTTTCTGTGACACGGGAGCATTAATGCTGTCATGTTAAAACCTGCCATATGTACATAGCCTCACTCTTGCTTACACACCTTTCCAGGTCATCACCTCAAGGCTCAGATGTGTAGAAAAATTACCTTGTAGTTTCGAACAGGAGCGGGGAGCTCGTACGTAGACAACTTTACCTGTCCTTCTCTCACTCAAACATAAAACCCGACATTTCCCTTTATGACAGGTCACTAAAGAGCGTACTATCACATGCTTCAGCTGAACCACAGCAAGCAACGCTCTTCCCACTATGCTCGCAAGCACTCATCAGTCACTCTAGCTGTCACCCGTGTCATGTGTACAGGTCACCAGTTCCTCTGAAGACGGATGAAACGTCATGCAACCAAAAAAAAAAAATACAGCTTTTGTGCCAACTTGGCTCAATCGATGCAACTTCTTGGCTCTTGACAAACAGCAAACAAGCAGCTGCACCATGAGGTCATTTTCACTGCCCACCAAGGCTCGATACTAGCTGCATCGAAAATATCTGCTGCCGATGCATTAGAATCGCTTGCGGCAGAGTTTTTTCGAGCGCGCATGTACCGTCCCTGCGCTCGACACCATGCTTGGAGCGGCCTACACCGTAACCTCGGCTTCAAGGGCACTGCAAAAATTCGCGCCTCGTGGGGAAATTGAAATCTGCACAAAAAAATGAAACTAGTTTCTGAACAACCAACCAGATCACACAAACGGGCTGGGAACAAGAAAATAAACAAACAGGGCAACGTTTTGGGCTCTGGTTGCTCAATTTGAGCTTTGGGAACAAAATCTGACTGCGCAACGTCGTGGTTGGAGTCCCTGCAACTCGATGCATCAAAAATAATGCTGTAGATGCAGCAGAATTGCGTGCAATGGGGTTGTCTTGAAAGCGCGCCGTTCCCGACTTTGAAGCCTTGCTCGGAGAATTCGACGCCGAATGTCAAAAATTACCACCTTGGGGAACAAATACAACAACGGCTGCAGTCACGCTGTTGTAGCAGTTTGAATTTTTCGATCACCGGTGATTAAAGCCTGGCGGCGTGGTAATGAAAGAGTTAAGCCCATTTTCATTACTTGCACATTCGCTGTAATGAAGAACATAAACTTCATTACGCATTGCAGTTTAAATACTGCAATACAGGTAGTCAGGTATGAGCCCATGCCTTTCAGTTCTGTGTTCCTTTGCCACGCTTTACTGTCATAGGCTGCGTGAATGTTAAAACAGGAGGTTGCTTACTAATTTATATTGTCAGGGCAAAACAACCCATGCAAAAATTAAGCCTCTCTCACAGACTGGTCCTGATTGATGGTGACTTCTTCCACTTTGGTCTTCACTTGAGGCATCCACGGTGGATCAGCCACTGGCGCACAGTCAAGGGCAATGCGTGGGCTGGGTAGGGTAAACTCAATGGTAGGCGGTGGAACCTGCACATCCCCACAGAAGAAAAATAATGACAGATGTAAGGCATCCCATTAGCGTAGTCTGCTCATATAGTTTGCATCTACAGAAACAACAAAAAGAATTGGTTAACAGACTGAATTCTTTATTAGGCCCATATATGTAACAAGTTGAAAGGCCAAATGTACAAGAAAGTGTGTAAACCAGTCATATTGCATAAAACCAATATACTATGCAAGAAAAATCCAACATTTAAAAGTTCAAATTGTGTGAAATGTTTGAATTATGGAGTTTAATGTCCCAAAAAGACTCGGGCTATATGGAACACCGTAGTGGAAGGCTTCGGTGTACTGTGCAGTGTCAGTACACTGCACAGTACATGCACCTCTAGCATTTCGCCTCTATCAAAATGTGACTGCCGCAGCCCGGATCAAGCCCGCTTTTTTCAGATCAGCAGCTGAGCACGTTAAGCACTGAGCCCCCGTGACAGGTTGTAGGTAAAATGTTCAGTTTGGTTTATAGGGGTTTAATGTCCCAAAGTGACTCAGGCTATGAGGTACACTGTAGTGAAGGGCTCCGGAAATTTCGACCACCTGAGGTTCTTTAACGTGCACTGGCATCGCACAGCACACGGGCCTCTAGAATTTTGCCTCCACTAAAATTAAGACCACCGCAGCCAGGATCGAACCTGCGTCTTTCGGGTCAGCAGCCGAGCGCCATAACCACTGAGCCACTGCGGTGGCTGTAGGTAAAATGTGAATTCTGAAAAGAATACATAGAGCGCCAGCAAAAGAAAAAATTTTGAATTACGAAATCGCAAGAACAGCCAATGCCACCATAACAGCCAAAAGACAGAAGGCTAAGATGGACTGGCCATGTAATGGAAACAGGCAAGAACTACACCTGCAAAAAAGCAATGAAGATCAAGGGTAGAGGGAATATGAAAGAAAGCCAGCTTAGCATTATGCTTAAAAACAAAATAATGTAAGAAAAACCAATTATCATACCAATGCTTTTATACCAGGATTTATCTACATACATATATGTTTTGACTATATCATCCGAACTTGGAGGGAACCGAAAATTTGCTGAAATTTTTTAATTCTGTAAGTTCAAATTAAGGGCAGGTTTTTTAAAAAATACACTTGATGTTGAGGGCAGGCACCAAAGCATCAGTTCAAATGAAAGAATGGATGTACAAATTATGAGAGTTCACTAAATATGCTAGCAGGTTACCTTGAAGACTAAATGCGCAGCCTCTTCCATCCTCAACCAGCACTGGTAACGAAATTTCCAAAGTGCTTGGAACCTGAAAGGGCATAACACCAATGTTGTATTTAGATGCTCAAGCTGATATTAAACAAAGCTAAAAGCTGAAAGCGACTGTCTTCCTCAATAGATACCTTTTCAGAACTTTCAATCTTTGCCCATAAGGTTTCACTGCACCTACAGGATTGCGCTTTGCTAAGTATTTGATAAAAAAACCATCCGACATTGTACTACTGCAAAACAGTGGCCTAACAACAGTCTGTGCCAAAATAATCATGAATCACCTGTCCTGCATGCAATTAACCTATGTAATAATTACAGCAGGACATGTAACTACCAGTGCTGCTCTCAATGAGGGCACCATAAACCACCATCAAAAATTTTTTTTTTTCTATGAAGTTCACAGCTGTGATTATAAGAATTTTTTAAAATGCGTATCACACTGCTCAGTTTCTACCATTTAAAATCATGTCAAAACATTTTTCCACAAGCATTTAACAGAGCAAATGCCTTTCCAAGCTTCTATAACCTTCCGAACATGTACTTTGTCCCCTCATGATGAAGTTTGAGCCATGTTTCCAAGGTAGACTAGTACCTTAGGAGAGCGTTGATCTTCTGTGTAGTGTCTTCGCTTTTAAGCTCTCGGCTCAAGAGCTCTGATGCATGTTCAGGAGCTTTCACAGCAGCCAGAATGAAGACGACAGCTGTGGCAAAAAGGAAATGCAATGCAAAAAATGAAGCACACGTCGCATGTTTTGAATGATCCCATGTAAAGTGCAATCTGGAGTAGTGTAAGCTCCCTTCCCGTTCCAGCTCCTCACCATGAACTCAACTGCGTCAATGCAAAGCTTCTAATACATGTAAGTTCTAAGACATATTCTTGTCTTTTCTTGTTAGCTCAAGCCAAGCTCATAAAGTTTTCTATGCCTTCTAGCAAACGGTTCCCTATTTCTTTTCCGTCATCTTATACGTTTGTACACTCACACCACTGAACATTGCAAGCACAATTTTTTTTAAATCAGTGTGCATAAATTTGACCTATATGATGGAATCTTTTCTGGTATGAGGACCTTATGAATAAAGAAAAAAGACTAGGACGCTGTCCACAGAAGTTCAAGGCATTAAATTTGTTCCAACAGTCTTGTTCAAAATAATGGTCAGAACGAAAGGAACACTCTAAAGCGAGGAACACTGCAGCACTTCCAACATTCTGCATAAACAAGCGAACAGTCTCAATGACTCCAACTGATAGCATCGTCCATTGTTGACATGACTGGCTACTTCAGATAAAAGAGTAAATTCCCTCCTGTGCAACTGTGCATACTATTTAGAACCTTGTATTGTGGCATATACAATCAATGTGTTCAAAGAAGACATCTAAACACATGTACCCTTTTTTTGTAGCCCTGACCGTGTTTCAAGTATAATAATGAAGTTTCTGGTTGCATTGATAGATGTAGACATTTTTCATAGCTGATCATGTATGCTAAAGATCAAAATTTTTCTCATTTAATAGACTTTTGCTAGATGATGGATGATGATTTGATTTGTGTCAGCTAAACATGGTTTTGGTGTTTACCCTAAATACACACATGAATGAAGAACACTGGCCACTGATTTAGCATATCTAGACAACTGTATTTCAACCAGGGATGGTAGGTTCCAGTGATCCAGATGATCTACGTCTTATCCAGCCTGTTAAGGGGTTCACACTTAGCCAGCTTGCATAACAGACTCACATTCATCCTTTCCCTGTCTTCATTTTCAGCCACAACCTTTTCTCTCTTCATTCTCCAACGCTATGCCAACCTCTATACCCTTCCATTCATGTAGCTCTCTCTCTCTCCTCTCAATTGTGCTTAAGCTGATGAATGGTGCAAATGTGCGAAAGGATTAGGTCAACATGAAGAAACACACACGACACTTAGAAACGCAGACTGTCAAATCTGCATAGACTGGCAAAGTTGACAGTGTCGTGTGTGTTTCTTCATGTTGTCCTAACCCTTTTGCATATTTATAAACTTCATCAGTATGAACCTATTAGCCTGGAAAATCTTATTTGCTTAAGCTTTCAGAGTGGATGATAGATTGTTTATCCCATGGATAAGAAACATGGCTCAGTTCTCACTTATCAAGCCTGTTTGAATTTACAGACTTCTTCATATAGTTCAACCAGTCAATGGTGGTAAAAAGCAACTTGAAATGAAAAGCGAATGTAAACCAAAAGTGGTGTAGCACTTTCATTATATGCAACCACTAGAGAAAAAAAAACATTTACAGAAAGACTACACACAGCCTACCTGCCACAGCACTCAGCTGTTGGTCACTTTCGAGAAGAAGCTCCCAGGCTATGGGCATAGCTTCAATGAAGGTTTCTTCAGTGGCGACAACAGTGCCTTTTATAAGCATTGACAAAGGACTGTGGAATAAGCTCATTACCTGAAAAACAAATGGACAAGACAGCAGCTTTCAGTGGCTATGTCTACTTTCAGTGCAAGGAATGCATTTTCACATCAGGTTGTAAACTGACTGTGCTTAAGGCAATTTTTTTTTCTGGATTTCAGATTAAGTATAATAAATTTAAATGGCAAAAATAGTGGCCTATAAAAGGGAAAAGTCAAAAAAGCAATTTAAAGAAGTGAATCATGATAGGGGAAAACACAAGGCAATAAATGTGGCAAAAAAGCAAAAAAGATAATGGATTAGGCCTATCCATTTAGCCTTAGCACAAAAAAACATTGAGGCTCAAGAACAATGATCTGTTACACTCACAAGCAAGTCTTGAATGACAAAAGGATGAAAGACTGCATCATACAGGAAAAGCATGCTCGGCTTACTGAGTCATCTATTGAAGTTAGATAGATAGATAGATAGATATGTTTATTTGAGTGTGCCTCAACAGCCAAGTGGCCTAAACGAGCGCACACTAGGTCAGATACATCAAAAACACCACTTCAAAAGATTTAAAAGCAGGCACGAAAACAACAATTAGGCAAATATGTCCATGTCATTAAACGTTTTGTTATATAAGATTTGTAAACGAGTCATTGGACAGATGGCGTGCAAATCGGGATAAAATGTGTCGAAATATTTTGCAGCTTTTGCATGCGGCACACGAAAATTCAGCGACATCAGTAAGGTCCCACAGTTAATGTAACCGCGCACGACGTTTTGCAGAAACTGCATGTCACGTATGCGTCGCCTGTCGCCAAGGGTAGACATATTGAGGTCTGCCAAGAGAGAATCATAGTCGTAGAAACGACGGCGAGTTCTTTTGAAAATAAAAAAAAAAAGTTACCTGGCATATAGAAAGCTTGCACACTTAAAGCACATCAAAATTTGAAATTTTCCAAGTTAAATACTCACAAAGCAAACTTGTGCACCTCCTGCATTTTCTGAAAAGTTATTAAGATAGTTTTTTTCTTTAGTTTTTGTAACACACTGCCTGTTCTGTGGCATTGTCCCAATACAAATAGTCGCTACAAAGAGCACACAGGCACCATTCATTGTTCAAATAAAAAGCAACTAAAAGCTATTGCCTACAAAATATATAAACCAAGTCTCATGGAAATTTTTTTAAACCTCCACTTTATAAGCTACAACGTTCATTGCCTGTTCAAGCTCACAGGGGCGGGATTTGAAGGTGCACGACACTTTCCCAAGAGATGCACCCAAGGAAGCCAAGCACCAGGCTGGGCCATGGCTTGCACCCATTTGAAAAAACAAACATTTTTTTTTACCGACCTTAACTTAATTAGCCACATTAAATATTACGAAGGCATCTGTTCTGCACTTCTTAAGCAGAGCAACACCTCATACAGTAGCTTACAAGCTCTAAGAGTGAAAATGCACAGCTTGAATGCATCAATGTATCTCCCTCCACGTCGTCCCTAAAATAGCTGGGGTATATAGGTGACCATCACCTGAGTCTTGAGGTATTTGAGCATGGGGTGCTCCTCCTTGGCTGGGCTGGCACCCTTGCCCTTGCCAGACTGGGGCAGAGGTGGCTTTGTCTCTTGTGGCAGGCCACCTTCCACGTCGTGCACCAGGCAGGTGGCGCTGCTGTGAAGCGACCGTGCCCCATCCAGTGCCTTCTCCAGTTTCTCCAGGTTGTGCGCTAGGCTCGCCTTGCGTTTCAACGGTGAGCTCGGCCCTGTGATGATCTGCAAGTGCAAATTCATGTGAGGCAGCGTCGCGAACACCACAGAAACAGAAGCCCATCAACAGACTGTGAACTTGGGACTTTTGGTGAGATGAGAACAGATTTGTACAAGGATGTCAGAAGTGCATTTCCAGCCGGTTCAAAATAATTGTACAGGCAAGAAAACAATATTGGCTGCACTGCACCACTTACAAGAGAGCGGGCTGGCCATTCCCAAGTGCGCAGAAACCAAATGGTGGGTAATGAACTGAAGAATGGAGAAAAAGCACTGCATACCATGATATCTTTTGCACTTTTTAACCCGCTTATCATTTCATGGGTAAAAACAAAACAGAGGGATGGAATGGGACGGACAGACAAACAAATAATGAAACCACTGCAGTTTTAGTTAACAGACACGGCCATATTAAAAATGCTGGACAGTTCCTCAAGCATACCTTATGTCATGCATTAGACCTCACAGCAACAAAAGCAGCACAAGATGGCTGCACCCACTAATTGAAACTATCATATTATGCGGTGTACAAGTCATTTTTTTTTTCTGAATCTTTCATCGCAGAGATTTATACAATGGTGCGATTTATACGCAATGAAAAATGACATGCCACTGCATGCCACTTTTTGCCATCCCCAGACCATGTTTGAAAAGAAAATCTACGCGTTAAAGAGGTAAAAGGTGAGTTACGGTATGTTTAACTGCGATCTATGGGTCAAATCGCATAATCCCACCCCAACCAGACTGATGCAGCAGCGGTGCAAAGCAAGCACTGCTGCCACCGCATCCAGTTCAGCCAGTCCAGCCATATTCTTGAAAGTTTCCCATTATAAGTATCACATCCGTTTGGCTTCGTGCACGCCATGTGTTGTTCTTGCTTTACATGACACCGCCTATGAGGCAAAGGAGCTACAATACAAGATTTAAACTTCATGCTGTTGAATATGCACTGGAGATGGGAACCAAGCAGCAGGGAAACAGTCAACATGGGTGAAAATTTACCCGGGATTGGTGCAGAGCCTCAAGAGCACTGGTCAATGAAGCCACCCAAAAAAGGCAGACTGCAGGAAGAGGGCATGCTGGCCAGAGCTCATGGATTGTATGCACACAGCAGATGCCACTTACGTGCGTTTTCATTCCACTCTCTGCCGAAGGTATCCTCAGTGCATTTTTGAAGTTTGAAGTTTATTCATTCATTGGTAGCAGATAACAAATGCTAAAGGCGTAGCCTGACAGGGGCTCCTGCCCTATCGAGCAGTAACGGCCGATAAGGTGCAATTTAAAACAAAACTTGAAAGCATATACGTACCATACATCTTGTAAAGACAGCAAACATGAACAGAAAATAATACTAAAAAACACTAGCAAGCATATAAAATACATCAAATATACGTAGCACACGTTTAAACAGAAAGTTAAATTATTTTACTTCAACAAAACAACATAAGGAGAAATATAAAGCTAATCATTTATTATTTCACTCTCCAGCAAGAATCTTCTGAGTGATTTCTTTGAAATATGTGCACTGAAATCAATCCTGTGTCCTAGGTTTATAGCGCTTATCAAATTTTAACAGGTGTATCTTATACAACGGTGTGACTAATGTGCGATTTTTATTATATAAGAAAAAAATTTGCAGAGATGTGTTATTATAGACAGGAAAATATGGCAATACAGTTTACAGAACCCAAGTGGTATTAATCTACTTGGTAAGTGAAAAATAAAATTTTAATTGATCAACAAGGTAGAAAGGCCAATTTCTGTTGTGCAAAAACAGTTCTCACCTTTTTGAATTTTTTGTCTTTTTTTCCACCTTCTTTATCTTCTTGCTGCTTGCCCATATCTTGGATAAGTCCAAAGTCATCTCCATAAACCTGCACAGCAGATATGGAGAGAAAAAATTCTAAGGACGAGTATGATACTCCCTAATGTGAAATTTGAGTGCAGCTCTGTAGGTGTTTTGATTTTGTGATAGCATATACTGAGGTAAATAATATGAGAGATACATAATCTATATACAGTTACAAAGCACCCTTTATTTTCCATGGACACTCTTTCTTCAAGTAACACTCCTTTCCCAGTCTTTGATTGTCATGAAGGTGGCTTTGTGGTTGGAGAAATGGATGGAGACATGTTCAACCTGCCGCCCCAATGCCCGTTTATGGTTTTTACTAGGAAGACAACGCTGTGAGTGGCATGGCTGACGCGGATCATCTATCGCGTACAGCACATTCCACAGCACCACCCGTCAACGAAGCAGAGCATAGAGCGACTGCGAGGAGACAGCACATGGGTGCACGTTCCACTGCAGACAAGCTTCCCCTCCCCTAGCCACCCTACCTCCACACATGTAGTGTTGATGGATGACGGCGTGCACGGCGCGCACCACTCTGATGCGAGCGGCGGTACTTTGTTTGCTCGGCACAACCGGCCTCGAGGGGTGCACGCTCACACTACTCTCGCTCTCCTCCCCTCCCCTAGCTCCCCTCGCACTCGGTTGCACTGACAGCGACACAGCTAAACCCATGAACGGACACATAGCAGCTGCGCTCTAAAAATGATGCATAACAGCAGGGTTAGGCCAAATGCGAAAAAGTGAGCTAGCACCCAGGTTTTCACTTCAGTTTTGGTGTTCGGATTTAGTGGGCATGGATGAAAAAAAGCACAGCACAAGAGACTAGCAGTTAAACGCACGGGATGTTGGGCTGCGGCGATGGTGTAGTGGAATGCAGTGGCCAGAAGCTGGTCTGTTCGCGCCACCACTGGTTCGAAACCCACTAGAGACCATAAATTGTTTTATTATAATTCATTTTATTTCAGCTCAAGCAGGTTTCAGACAGACATCGGCGAAATTGATGAGTGGGAGCCTTAGTACTAGCACACTAAAAAAACCAAGACGTAAAATTAAAAATGCTGCACCCTGACAAATCACTTCCTACGGAAGCCGGTATATACTGGGTGTTTCAGCAAACTCTCAAAAATCTCCAAAAATAAGGTGGCCGAAATAAAAGAAAATTTGATCAGGAACAAACTGCAAGCCACGGCGAGCCTCAGTTAATGTGAAAATTGTGCTAATTAACCAGTCAATTAACATACTTTAGTAATAGCTTTTTAGTTAGCCCAATCTGGTTGTAAGTGCCAATGGTTACAAACAAAGAAAACGTGATTCTTTAAAGCTATGCAACACAAGAAAATGCAGTACTTTTTTCCACAAAACAGAAACTAAAGGCATGAGGTGCATGGGAAACCCTGTGCAAACCCAAAATCCACTGGTTATGTGCTGCAACGGTTACGGCATCAATTAGAACTGCCTGTACTCTTGTACCACAGCATGCACTTTCTTTTGCTGCTTCGTCGCTTGGTGCAAGAAAATGGACAGTCATCATCAACTACCTGGTGACCATTTTTGAAAGCAACATCAAATCTAAATTCTGCCAGAAGCCAAAGTTCCGTGGGAAGCTTGGGACTCCAACACACCACAATATTAACTTTCTGAGCAGTTTGGCACGAGCATCTTGCATGTTTGATCCATACCTCCCAAATAGCACGAGCACTGGTTACCTTTCGAACACTCTTTGCAAGCCGATTGCAGGCCCTCATCTGCCTCCGGTAACAGGTGTGGTGGCAAAACTGCTGATGTGTGCAGGTGAAGTGCAAGGTGCCGCAGAGTTGGACGATGACCTAAAAACAGCAGTGTCACTGAGAAAAAAATTCAGCATGCTGCAGTGCATGAAAAGCCACCAGCCAGAAAAATAAAAAACTTGTGTACACAAGTTTATGGCTGCCAATGCAGTCCCTACAACAGCATTGAAGTGCCAAGAAAATATCGATGGTATAACCAATAGTTTTTATAACCAGGTTGCAGACAAAAAAAGAAACAAGAACAACTTCAATGTATTCAATAAAATCCAGAGGAGTAATTAACACTATTTTATTTCTTAACACTAAAAGGTCTCAAATGATTTTCCACTTTTTTCCTTAGTAATCTTGCTCCCATGTCTCTGCAAGCCAATTCAAGCTGCAAACGTCAGAACAAGAGACATTTCTCACTGATGTAGTAGAAACTGCATGGGTCACTGTCATTGTCATTGCTGCCTGTGACAACGACATCTGTGGTAATCGCCTTATCATTTAGGTCTCCATTTATTTTGACTGCATCATCAGCATTCGAGAATGTTTCCAGTCTTGTTGAGTCGCTGCCACCACATTTTAGAGGAAGCCGAAACTCCCCCATCACAGCACAAGAAAAGGAAGCTTCACCAAAAACAAGGCCACTGCTCACAACATTCTTGGCATATGGAGCAAATGCAGGATTTCAGGAAAACTGCTGACAGTAAGGAACCCCAGACCATGTGCTGAAGACAATCTGCATGGCAATTATTAGCATGAACTTGAATTCAGATAAGAGTCACCATTCCCGAGAAGCAGTGTCCAGGTCAAGCACAAGCCTGCTTAACAGATTCCAGTTACACAGTGACTTATACTCCGCACCTACGTCTATGCGCAACAAACCTGCGCTTGTGTTTAGTGAAAGGAAAAAGATTGTGACCAACCTGGCAATGCATGCGCTTCCAACCATCCGACTGAGCCCAACACGGGAAGCATGTGACAGCATACATGACCACACACATACAACCGTTAAGTCAGACATGCGGTCAAGTTAGCAATGAACAAAGGACGAGATCATGGCACACCATGCGTTCTCTTAGCATAGTCAGTGAGGATGCATGTTCACCTCCGAACACAGAAATATACATTTTTTTGTCAGCATGGTTCAGTTGGCACAGTAACCAAGTGTACATGTTTTTTTCTTTTTTAGTGGTTATTTGTAAGTAAAGAGGTTCAATCGTTATAATCGATAACGTATTTTGGCAGCACTGCTCTAAGCAGTTTATTTTACCATAAAAATATGTAGCCAAGCTTACAATGCTGCGGATGCCCATTGTTACCATATTTACATGATTGTAAGTCGAGCTATTTTTTTTATT
Organism: Amblyomma americanum; assembly: GCF_052857255.1. NCBI lineage: Eukaryota > Metazoa > Arthropoda > Arachnida > Ixodida > Ixodidae > Amblyomma > Amblyomma americanum. Next base: position 173,247,053 of record NC_135499.1, on the reverse strand, counting down.
TGAAAATCCGAACGGGGGGGTAGACTTACAATCAAAACGAAACCATCGCACTATAAGTAAAGGCAAGACAAACGAGATATCAGGCATGCTACAGCGTGTTTGCATTTTTGCTGCACGGCTCCGTCGCATCGCTCTTGGTGCTGGCCTTGAGCAGCTGCTATGTCAACGCGCAGAACTGGCATCCCCTCCCTGCGCGCACTGGCGGCGGCCAATGGTAGCGGCCGATGGCGGCAGCTATTGACAAGCTGTAAACTAGCACCCCACACATGGCTGCTGACTGCTGTTGCTGATAAGCGGTGGCAGCCCAATAACGCAATCGCGTTCTAAGGAAAGCTCAAGTATCCAACAAGTTTTCTTTTTTACTTTCAAATGCAAGCTCGGCACTCAAAGGAGCATTGATAGTTGATGGAAGGGCCGCTGTTCCAATCGAGGTGGCACCCGACGGAAGAGCCGACGCCATTCACGTGTAGTTTCTCTTTGGCTCTGACGCATTTGACTACTGCCGGCCGTGTTGCACAAGTTTGTAATGTAGTACTTCGTCAGTCATTATTTGTGTTCCCGGTCCGGCAAGCGACAGGCGCTCGTTCACGGCTACATTCAAGATTTCTGCCAATTTTTACGCCGAAGAAACAAAGAGCCGCGCGCCGGGCCACAAGTTCGACGTTCGCAATGGGTGATAAAGGTGTGGCAGCTGCAGCAAGGAAAATTTTCAGCTGTTTCACACAATGTCGTGATGTGGCTGTTTGCGATGTGTGCGATTTCGCTGGATGAAAACGTAAGAAACGTGCTATGGGACCGCAGCAGTGATCACGAAGGCAGCACTAGTGAGGACGATGGCACAAGTGTGGACGAGTAGCCCAGTGATTAATACATTTTCGTTTTGGAATGTGCCCATGTTCACGCCCGCGCGGGGCAGCCGATAGCAGCTGGATGTAGCTACACCTTTGAACCATTCTTCCCCCCTTTTCAAGTGCAAACAGGTCGCACCTTGAGCCAGGGCATGCGGGTGGCGATGACGGTGGCGTCGTCTGCGTCCAGCAGGTCCACGGGGCTCTCTGGTGCCGGCTCGTCGCTGAGCACGCCAGGCGACTCCTCCCCACTCACGTCTGCCCGCTCGCTCGTGTCACTGCGGTCCGAGACCGCGCTCACCTTGCGCCGGGACTTGATGCTCTCCGTTCTGCGCAGCCCTGCACCGCGCAAGTGTCACCACCTATTGTCAAAAAATGTGCACAGATACCAACAAACACAATCTGAAAGAGCAGCACAGCCTATGCATAATGCCACAGTTCCACCCGAAATTGCATTGCAAAGGAGTAAGTTGTGGGGCCATGACTTCTAAGCGCTTGCCAGTTGCCAAAACAGCAGAAGAAGCGAGGAAAAAATACATATGCAGGCACACTTCTTGTAAACATTCAAACTTTTCTTCCCTTTTCTGAACTGGCAACATTAAAATCCTATAGCTCAACTTCAATGATAGGCAGGATGATAATTTTGCACATACTGCATTCCTTGATGTCAAGAAAAAGCAAAGGAATGCAACTTCACAAGATCCGTGCAGTAAAATTCTTTAAAAGCTTCTGACAAAATCTTATTACACTGGGTATTACATAAGTGCACCATGTCTTGTTTTACATGAAATTAAATGGCTCAATTGGAATCAGCACTAAAAAAAAAATTCTTTGAAGATTTCATAATTCTGTGACTTCTTGATAAACATTTTTTTCTCTATGACCCTCTCCCCGTTACTGAGTCTTCATTCACACTTCCAAAACACTTCTTAACTTTGAAAAGACTTTGTATATACTGATCACTTGTAAAAACTATTTTACTTGTTAATAAACTGTGACATTTTAAGGCCTAATTTTTTATTCTTTGCACTGTCCCCTGGACTAAGCATTACACAAGCACTTGTAAAGCATGCATTGCGCGAATTCAATAATGGCAAGAATTGCATAGAATTTCTCACTTACGTGTGGCTTAGCCCACACATAGCTTCCCTCGTTTTGAGCTTACTACTCCACTACAGCCCACTCACCTCCCTCCTCTTCATCTTCTGCGAATGTGGAGGACCGTGCCCGGGACTTGCGGTCGCCAGGCTTCTTCAGTTTGAGGCTGCAGCGCTTGAAGCTGGAGTTATGGCCAGCCGTCGAACCTCCCGTCCTGCGCAGCAGGTGGGGCCTCCCTTGGGCAATGCGGCGGCCTGCAACGACAGAGCTGGGTCAGGCACAAACACACAGAGAAGGTAACAGGTGCCATGACCAAAGCTGTCACACTGTGCTTGCAAATGAATTCAGCTCCTGCAATGCTCTATGTTTGTGGGTGGTGCTTGCTTAAAGCTTCTAGACATGAAACGCCCAGAGGCAGCATTTTACCTACTGTTAGGAAATGTTATTGATATCTAATCACAATTTTGGTAGATGACATAATAAATAATGGTGATAACATTAATGTTAAATAATATGAGAAAGTAGGTAACAACGATAATGTCAGATATTGTTGAATAATATTGCCACCTAGTGTTGCCAGGTGGCGCAAGCTGTCCGCGAAGACGATGAGGTTGCGATCGTGCTATCGCGGATCGGCCGCCATTACCGTCTCCTCTTGCCAACTCCAGTTGTTGAAGCGTCTCTCCGTGAGAACTCCGTGACAATACGAAGAACACTTGAGAAGCGTAACTTGTCGCTCAGATGAGGCTGCAACTGACTATGACGGGATGAGCTCTCCTCCATAGACTGAGCTATCACGACAGCATACAGATTGAATGGATAGCAGAAATACTGGACGACATCAGGGCTAAATTTATTGTAGTAGCGCCTATCGCCAGAAACATGCATCCTGTCGTTCATCAAGCCAGGCGTAGAGCCAGGTCAGATGCCTTAACCACGGCCCACCAGAACAAGAACACGTCAGCATAGATGCATCAATGTACGCAAATGGAAGAGATGTGGTGGTGATGGTGATCGACTCCCGGCTAAAGGAGAAGGTTAGAGCATCGCTAAGGAACTGCACCATGTCTGACGCCGAAGAGGCCGCCGTTGCTCTAGCGGTCGCCGAGGGCAAACAGGCCCGGGCGTTCACTAGTAATTCTGACAGATTCACAAGACGCTTGCCAGGGATTCACCAACGGTGGGATCAGCAAAGAAGCAGCCAGCATATTGAAGGCCAGTAGCGAAGTGACGAAAAAACACCACATACTTTGGGTTCCGGGACATGATGGCATCGCCGAGAATCTCATAGCTTGAGCTTATGCTAGCTTAACAAGGTCAGAGGCCGAAGAGACCGAGATGGTGACCCGTACCTACGCAGACATTTTGGAGCACATCCGGGGAACCAGAAGCTGGTATCCCCCGCCCCACAAGGTGTTAAAACAGGGAGTAGACAGTGTCATGGCGGCAGCTACAAACAAATTCATATCCATGTCTCTCTCTTTACAAGATACGGCCGATCCGCGATAGCACGATCGCAACCTCATAGTCTTCGCGGACAGCTTGCGCCACCTGGCAACACTAGGTGGCAATATGAACTAATGGTGTTATTGTTATTGAAAAGTTAATATTTTCTACTTAAACCAAAGCAAACTTCAGAGAGAAAAACAATGCTTATGCACCCCCGAGGCTATCTATCTCTTACTAGCTGCCAGTTAATTCAAGGAACATGCACAATGGACAGAAAGATTTGAAGAAAGGACGACACACAAGTGCTTTTTCTCTCTCTCTTATTTTTATTTCTGCACTACAAGTGAACCAGCGTGATAACAAATTCATCATAACTGTTAGGCTTTTTAGTAGTGGCACTGAATCAGAAGTTAACAGAGTATAAATTAACCACACCATTAATATTCAACGGCTCCATCACAAGGGAATGCATCCATGCAAAAGCTATATAACTTTCTTTTTTTTGCTTCTGCTGCTGCTGCTGCTGCTAGGTCCCTATGATACCTAAATGAAACCAGAGATATGACAAAAAAAAGTCTTTCTTTTTGTTACTGCAAGGTCCCTCAGTAGCAGTAGACGAACCACAATAAACATTTTATGCTCATATCCATTCTTGGCAACGAGACATATTTAATTTTTTTATAGTGACAGCAGGGAGCATTGGTGACCATTACTATGGTCTGTAACTAAAGAGCTCCAATAACACTGCCCCTGACTGAATAATGAACCTGATGCAAGGCTGTGGTCTGTCCAGTGAGAATGCTGGCCGACCAAATGTGCACGCTAGGTTTTAGGCCCCTCCAGAAAACAGGAGACAAGGTGCAATGCAGCTATCACAACCAGTTCTTCTTTGCCCACAGAGAAGAAAAGAATATAGGAGCATTTTTTATTCCCATTTTCCTTTAGTTGATGAATCACCACAGTCACCTTTCTTTATCTACAACTAGACCCAGTCACTTTAAACACAATGAAAATAACGACATTGTTAACTTCATAGTGAGAGTTCAGCTCAGAATACAGTATATTACATCTAACGGCAATGTCCAATCAGCCAAGAAGGAAAAGTTTTGAAGCCTTATGACTGTAGGTATTTTATCCCATGATGACAATAACAAGTCACTGCAGCAATGAGAAATGTAGGTATCTCATGTGAAAGTACATATTCCTGATCACACAAAGAAGCCACTTCTACAATTACCATTTTTTTCCATCTCAGGTATTCATTTAGATTAGAGCATCGGAATAAAGATCTTGAAAATACACTTGTAGTCACTGTATATCTAGTCAATTTTGAAGCACAAGAAAACTTTCACTTCATCTACTGTTGCAGTTAAGGAAGTGTGAATCTGAATGGCCTGCTCCTCTTGCTTTGCCATACATGTCTCGAGACATCTTGTGCAGATTGCAGGCATTGGACAGAAAATACTATCCCAAGTGAGGCGTACTATGCACAGAGATCAATGCTTTACGGTCTTCTTTTTTTATTATTATTAACTCGTATGATACAACAAAATAAAAGTTTGAAAAATCCTAAGTAACTATCACTGCAACGCTCAATGAAGTGACTAAAGACGACAGTGCAGGAGAACATGAAATTATGAAGGCCTGCCCAGTAAAATCTCTGCAGAAAAATTTATTTTCAAGCACCTACCTCTCTTCTCGTCAGGAAGAATGAGCTCCTCCTGAACATTCACCGTGTTATTGCTGCTGTTCTCGGACTCCCCTTCAGCATCTGCCTCATGCAGCACAAAACTAATTCTTCTTTCTCCTACCACAACTGGAAAAGGAACAGACAAAAGTCCATTCATAAAAGAGGGACTCGGAAGCTCCCAAAACTCTGTATCAAGAGTAGGATTTAAAAAAACAAAATCAGCATAGAGTGACATCCTGAAAGGAGCATAGACAACTAGCAGCCATATAGAATCAAATCACTCTGGCACCAAGGTCTGCAATAAGTGGATGACCCCCAATAAAAACAACATAACCTTACACAAAACTAGTAATTATTTAGGGGGGTAAAAAGAAATGGACACAGTTGTGCATGTCTGCTTTCAGGAAAAGAAATTCAACATTGGTGGTGTTTGACATATATGGTCTGCACCATGAAGTGATTGAAATCACAAATTGCATAAGCACGGTTGCTGGTTACAAACTTCAATGGGATTCATTTTCTGAAACTCAGGCAGTGCAGGCCGCCATGGTGGCTCACTGGTTATGGCGCTCTACTGCTGACCCGAAAGACACGGGTTCGATCCCAGCCGCGGCAGTTGAATTTCGATGGAGGCGAAATTCTAGAGGCCCGTGTACTATGCGATGTCAGTGCACGGTAAAGAACCCCAGGTGGTCGAAATTTCCGGAGCCCTTCACTGCGGCGTCCCTCATAGCCTCAGTTGCTTTAGGACATTAAACCCCAACAAACCATAAAATAATCAGGTAGTGCAGTAATTTCGCACTCTGCAATCACTCCTGCATTTGTACAAAGCTCAACACCAATGAAATTGTTTGCCGATATTGCAGTGACTAAGTGTGCAGTGTAGTCTGTTCATTGTCTGCCAACAAGCTTTTTGTACTGCTGTCTACCAAACCTCAAACTGGTAGAAACATAAACAGAAATGACACGCCATCACCTTCACCTGCATGGAATGATGTTCTTGTGGGAGTGAATTTGTGTTCTCCTTTATTTAAGCATTACTTGCTTTTCCTTGCTGTTCTCAACTTTTCCTTGAACCAGTGCACTTTTCAAGTTCAATGTGAAGCAAAGGCTGCTTATCACAACTGCACTAACAATGTGACCAGTGAAAACCAGGAACCCATATATATTTTATAATCATGTCTTATTTCTTCGTAAGAGGCAACTATTCATCACAAATTGGCAAATAAATGGCCAAATGAACTTCACTGTGCACAGCAAAGTGAAAAAGGCAACAACAAAAGAAGGTGCTGGAAGTGAAACCTATTTCGGCATAAACCTCACAAATCATTAAGTTTTCACAAGAGATGAATTTTTTACCACTGCTTATACACTCTTAAGAGAAATGCTGCATTCTGCACTAGATTTTAAGATAAAAATGACAGATTTAGGAACAGGATGATGCCTACAAAATAACCTTCGAAGCACCTGTCAAACGCCCACAAATTAAGCAAAACAGATATATGTATTTTATCTTCACTTCAGGTGACCTCATCTGGTATTTAAAAGAAGAACAAGAAATTTTAATACACCTTTTAAAGAGGGCATATGCATCCATTAAAATTGAAAATGTGAAAAAAAAAAGCAAATTAATGCAAACAATCAGGGAAAAAAATTTTCAGAAGTATTCACAATATAATACGCTTGGAGCCAACCCAACATCCGCCCAATATGACAGACCACAGTAATTATGACAGCAAGAGCGTCACATCAAAACATTAACAGTACCAAGGCGAATGTAGGAAGAGTAATTCACAATGTGCAAATAATGCCACTTGGATACTGAAGGCACAGCACATATGAAGAGAAGTTTATATGCTGTGACTGGGTATTAAGAAAATAACCAAGAAAGTATAGCAGCAGCAGGTAGCTGCTCAGCCCCTTATATATACAGAACATTATCTACAAACAGCTAAAAAGATCGAGTGCTACAAGCTTCACAGCTTGCAACAATATGAATCTGTGATAACACCTCCACTGGAAAAATAATGGTAAATTACACAAGCACAAAACCAAACTAAAACAAACATTACGCATGCTGCTTTATCTTCTGCCAGGCTGTCACTGTTGTTCACAATGTAATGCAAGATCAAACAGCACTGCTTTTCTGACTGGTACCTAACATAGGAGTGGTGGGTGGTATGCACCTGGGTGGGTCTGCTCAGCCAATGAGACCAGGCTGTGGGCCGAAGTCTGGCTGACTCCCAGAGTGCTCAGGGCCATGCTCCAACGACGATTAGCGTTGACACTACGAGGCTCAAAGGTCAGCCGGTCGCGAGCCGACGTGCGGGCAGACTTCTGCGGTAGCAGTTGGTACGTCTCCCGCAGGAAAGCTGTGATCTCCAGAAGCAGCTGGCAGGCTGCCATCTTTAGTGCAAATGGGCAAATGTTGCCCGAAGGATTGATGCTTGCTGCAGACCACAACAAATACACAGGCTGACACATATATTCGCATATGTCAGCAAAGTACACTATTTAAAAAGGGATGCAAAATATAAAAATAGGAATTAACAGCACCAGTCTTCCATTTTAAAGGCATGTGACATTAAGAAAATGTAGTTTCACAACCCTCTCCCTTCAAAAGCATATCGAGTTTAGCAAAGCTTCACTCTAAACACACACAAGCAAGGTCTCCTCCACTACAATAAGTGCCTGCAGCTCACCTTCATCTAAGAAATCCTCTTCTTCGTCTTCCATTCTACACTGCCGACGCCTTTGCTCATCGGCTGCAATGGCAGCAACCTCCAGGGGGTCCTGGGTCTCACTCTGCAGCATCTCTTCAAGTCTGGCCCCAATTGCCTACAGGATGCAGGAGACAACAAGTTCAAGCTTTAAATACAAATGCGCTGCTCACAGCCTTGATGAAATGCTTGTCCTGCAATTTATGCAAACTGCAGTTGTTGACTACGCCAGACTCCTGCGATGGGGAAAAAATTTATATTCATGGTTTGTGAACGAGGCAGGTATTGTCAGACCAGGTGACCTTCTTCATCAGTTTTAAAAACACATGAAGGACAATGATTATGAAACAATTAGTTGTTTTTTAGATGTACTTACCTGCAAACAGAAAACTAGCTCCAGCAATATGGTCACTGCAGGCATTCTTGGTGATTCGATCACTTCAGCAGCCAACAGGTAAATTTTTTGTTTCCACTAAAAGGCTTAACAACATCACCCCAGGTTTCTTGATAAAACCCCAAACATACAGCAACTATCATGATAATTTCTTTTATTTCTCATTGGGACTTACTGATTCAATGCACTTCCACTGGTTCCAAGGATTTTGTGTGAAGTAACTCAAAACTTAAATATGCATACAATTCTCCCTATATACAAGCTTATAACCCTTGCATCTTCATTTGTAATTTCACTGTGGGCCAACACTAAGTACTTATCAACATTTTCATACCCAACAGTTAAGAACGTCAAGAAAGCAACCAGCTTTTCAGGTCACGTTGTTTTGAAGATGAGTACTATATCATCCGACTTTTGCACATCTAATTAAGCTCTACCTCAATTGTAAATTGTAATTGGTGTCTGTTTTCAATGCACAGATTTTAATTTTTTTTTAAAGAGATTTTTAAAGTTGGCCAAGCTGCAACACCCAGCTAAGTCACGAAAATCAAGAAAATGCAGGTGTGCCTGCCTCGGCCCAGTGGAAGAAGAGTTTCCCAGCTGCCCGCTGAAGGATGTGCGTGCGGTGCAAGCCCGAGGGTGTGCCTCGATTGGCCAACGGACCCGACGGTCGAAATACAGGCAAGTTCAGCTTCATCCAGGTGGGCCACTGGCCCTTGTTGCACCGGTGCACAAAGTGGGCGCATTCCAAGAACAAGGCTGCACGGGACACCACCGGAGCTTTCTGTGTGTATGCAGTACAAATGCAAACAATGACGTGTCACCTTTCAGTTCATCACTCAAGGTTATGTCAGTGAACCTGAAATGCAGAAAAGCACTAAAAACATATAATATGTCCATAACACTGCTGCAAAGTGGGACCGTCTACTCCATCCCAATGTCATTCGGCGGAATCAATAATAGCAATAATTAATTTCCTTTTACTTTCTTGCAGTAGAGATTACAGGTCAGTTCCCATTCCTGGAGTTGCAATGTGATCCCAGTGCATTCCCTCAATTCCAGCACATTGACACACGCTGCAAAAGTCTTTTTCGGCCAAGAGTAGTACTCCAGAGCTCTAAATACTATTACAGGGGTTAACTCAGCAGCAGGCGCAACAGGTGGCAGTCAGGAAACACACAAAAACTAGGTCACCCCAACTGCAACGTTCTTGTCATGGTCAACACCAGAGCAACATTACAATGTCCTCTTCGTCACGCAACTGCGTTCCATAATAATATTTTAACATTAAAAAACTGTTTGTCTACAACGATTAAAAACTGCTCCCTTTCCTCAACACTCCTGCAGCACAGGTATGCAATGCATGCAGCAATTTACCCGGTAGAATGCGTAATTTTTTTATTCTTGCATACACAAGTAAACCACTTAGTGCCGCTTAAGGTGCAAACCGTGGCTGCGTTGCCTGTTTTACCAGCGGATTTGCTCCCACTGACACTTCCTGTTTGTAATGCTGAAGGAATCAGACTGCAATCATGTTCAAGAAGCAAAAATGGCATTTAAGAAACATGAATCTGTATTCTGAGTTTGTGTCACAATAAAAAGAGTCATAATCTGCTGCAGCACCACACCTGATTGGACAAAACACCAGAAGCGGATGTGGTGGTTTGAATGCAGCAAAAAGGGTTGAAGAAACTGGACGGTGACGTAAAGCACATAGCGTACGCAGCAGATGCTCAACGACAGCCAACATGGCAGCGCGCTCTGAAACGAAGCCTCTCGCTTCGAAGTGAACTCGTTGGTGTTACTGTGTTTTTCGGCACGTGAACTGGCTATAAACTGGGCACGGGCCTTCGCTTCGTCTTACCTTGCCTATAACAAATTGGATGGACGATAAATTTGACCTGTTTTTTATTTCGTTGGACGATTCGGTGGCTCCTAGGCCTAACAAGCACTGGTTTGTTGTAGAAATTGTTCTCTTCATTCATGCCGGATGGCACCACTCTCACTGGAGTCATCTCGTCTGCGTACGTTGAATGATGTAACATAAACCATAATGTCCGGCAAAATGCTTGTGTTTACTCCGCTCAAACGTGCATTTCCTATTCTAGAACTCTGTTAGCTGTTGAAGCATCCTGCATCATGATCGTGTGTAATGCCTGGCAGCATTAAAGTGCTCATTTGCATGGATGGTCAGTCGCCGGCGATGCACTACTACACTGCCGCGTTTGACATGCCATAGGTTGTTTTTCGGCATCCCTAAGGGTTCTCGATAGCCGCGGTGGTGTGGCTCTACATTGAGCTCGCTAGTTAGCTTGAAAGTTAGTTTTCAAACGTCAGTGTGGGCATGCGTGCGCTTCGTACAATGGCAAACCTATGAAAACTTCGTCTACAAAGTCTCCCAATGCACATATGAAGCGAAACAGAGCAAGAATATTTTTTAGCTCATCCCTTTTATTTCTTTGCTGCAGAAAAATTAAAAACCTAACAGCGGCATCTCGCTGTTCTTGCAGTGCCTGCATAAAAGGAATGAAAAATGTAAATTACCATCTGCAGAGCCGTCTGATCACAGCAGCAACTTACGCTCAGTGATGTTGCAGACAGCAAGTCGTCACAGCGTCTAGGTTCAGCACAACACAGAGCGCACATTGTGCAGCGAGTGAGTGCATGCCACAAATTTTCCTCTCCGTTTCCTTTTTCCCCTCAAAATAAATGTAAAACGTCGTGTTGTGCGAACAAGCGAGCTGCCTTTTATTAACCATCGGCGATCGACGATTGTAGCATCTCCCTTCTATCACTGAAAAGCCATGCGTAGTTGCATACGATGTTTTCTTCTTTAAATGCACCTCTGACATCTGGGTGCAGAAAAGAGTATCTGAACTGTTGTTTCTATTTGTTGAACTTCATTTGGTAAATAAAGCAGCTTTGATATCACACCTTTACGGAGGAGTCCAATGCACAACTAAACTTGTGGTTGAATTTTTCTTCTGTCGCATTGGTTGCGTTCCATTTCTCGGCTAAGTGCAGTAGCGCCACTGGACGTTTCGCTGCAACAACCGCAACGCAGTGACATCCTGCCGCCGCTCGCAGTCGCAACCGAACCGACATCCGCTTCCGGCATTTCAACCTATCAGGTATGGCCACTGTGGCAGGTTATGACGTTTTTATTATGACACAAACCGGAATACGGCCCTTTGGGAAAGACAAGAATTTAAAATAACCACAAGAAAAGGAACAGGAAAGCTGCATTTGGCTCAGATGTTAATAAAATTCTAACTTAACTATAGGCTATGATTGTTTACCACACCAAAAAAATTTTTTTGGGGTCCCTTTCAAATAAATGGAACCTCTATGCCCTTTAAACGGACACTTACATGACCCTAAAGACTAAGGTTGCTATCATAACCTCCATACGTTACATCGTCCAGTACCATCAAATGCAATTCGGTCTGGAGCCCTGCTGCTCCCCAAAAGATCCTTAGGAACTCAGTACTGATCAAGCACAGTGTGCATGACAGAAAAACCAAGCTTAAAGAAATACAAAAACGAGAGGTTTGTTTATTGGATAAATCAAAGGCGAGCAGGTAATGACACTAACACAAGCGTCTGCCGTTGTTCTATGCAAGCAATCAAATTAAACTCTCCTTTCTACTTTTTTTTCACTAAACAAAATCTAATTTCGTGTGTAAATTAGAAAATTAAAGCTTATCTGTGCTCTTCTTGGCGTCGATTAGTGACATGGTTATTATTCACCAGAGCCATAAGATGACACAAACATGTCAAAAAACCATTTAATTTTTATAACGCACTGCCACAACCGCAGCAATTCCCCAATCCAATAACTATCTATAGTGCTATTGTACTGCACAGATGTTCAACAGAAGTGCAGCTCATCATGTTCTGTGTGCACTGTGCCACTTAACAGCAGCAACATGATTCACTTATAGCAGGATACAACTCAAGAATGAAGCAGCAAATGCCCTTCACAGGAAGCTCTCCAGCCAATTGCGTCGAACGGTTCTCATGATATATGGTTGATCTCCTAACACTGGCTAGTGTGACATAACACGGGGCTGGATGGAAGGCCTGCTGTGAAGGGCATTTGCTGCTTCATTCTTGAGTTGCATCCGACTGTAATAAAGGCTCTAAGAGCCTGAAAGTCACAGTAAAGTGAGGCTGATGACAACACACTCAAGAGCACAAGAGATAGGATTGATAGCAAACTTGCCAGATCTAGTGCTGCTGCCAGCAAAGGTGAATCAGGAACTGTCCCAGGCTGGCAAACCTCTTGCAGGAAGGCAAACCGAAGCATGCCATCATAGACCAGCCGGGTGTTGACCAGTTTGCTTTCTTTCATGATGAGCATCTCGCCATCTCTCTGGTTGTGATCCAAGTCAAAAGAGTTTCGCCGGCTCAGATCTACAAACAATGACAGGGCATTTCTTTTAAGTTTTCAACAGCCGCAGGCAGGCTTCACACTCAGGAATGAGTTGTACTCTGTGCAAAAAAGAACTTGGAGCTTCCCATTCAAATAAGCCTATCCCAAGTGTTTCTCCATCTCAGCTATGCTAGGAAACTTGAGGTATCTGAGCTGTTAACCAATCAAATTACATTGTTAGCTAACTATTTCTACCATTTCTCAGAAAACACGAGAGCAAAAAAGTTTTCCCACCCACCTGGAGGCTCTTCAAAGCTGCCATGCTTGCTTTTGCTACGGCCAAAACCCAGCTTGGTGAGCTGGTCCTCCATGCGGCGACGAGCACGCAACAGCGTCAGGCTCATGTGGCTGGCAGACTTGGGTGGCATCTTGGGTGTGCGGTTCATGCCGCTTGAGCGCCGAATCAGGCGTTCAGTTGTGTTGGGTGACGTATCTAATCCAACTCCTCCGGGTGAGCTCCCATACTCTTCTTCACCCGGTTCGCCTTTCCGGTCCCCTTTCAACCATCCCACTGTATGGAAAGCACACGTCCGTCAGAATGCTTTAAATATACAGGACGGCACTTTAAGACATGCATACACAGTATTAGAATGCCTTGCTTCTTAGGTTTGGTGTTCACAAGCACAAAAATGCAAGAGCAACGCTAATGGAATGATAAAATATAAACGCAGATGCTGCATGTGGATGTTACCTTGTTTGATCACGTGATTGCAAGCACCGTGCATTTTTTTTTTAACATTCACTACATCACAACTACTATATGCCTTTTTCTTTCAACCAGCATAGCATGCTTGGACAAGCCTAAATAAAATGCCGTAAATCATATTTTGCCTGCTCTCTCCAAGCTTGGAATGCACCATGAACCAGAATCAATAAATAAAATGGAAATAATAAATACCGAAATGTGTTTGAGTAGCATAACGGGCCAGATGCACATAAGCATTGTTTTGCTTTGCTTTATTACTTTATTGAGGTTTAACATCGCAAAGCGACTCAGGCTATGAGGGACGCCATAGTGAAGGGCTTCGGAAATTTCGACCACCTGGGGTTCTTTTACGTGCACCGACATCACACAGTACATGGGCCTCTAGAATTTCGCCTCCATCGAAATTCGACCGCCGCGGCCGGGATCGAACCCGCGTCATTCGGGCCAGCAGCCGAGCGCGTAACCACTGAGCCACCGCGGCGCCCTATAAGCATTGTTTTCACTGCAACATACCCCAAATCTGAACGATGCATATGTAATACGATAAGCAATACACACTTTACACTGCTCTACACAATGCATCTTGTTACTGTAATTGGCAGAAAAATAGTTCGGCGAGCTGGACTGAAGGGGGGGCATCAGTCTTGGAATTTTTTTCTTTATTTCTGGACTAAATGCAATAAAAATGCACAGCCTTAATCAGTTCTTTATGCTAATTTCAGATATGTAACCAATTTTCTGATATGCCAATTAGTTCTCAGGCTTTAGAAATTTTCGCTACTTTGTTTGCAAGAACAATAGAAAAAAACACTCATCAAAAAACTATTATTAACCTGTGTCTAGATAGTATACAGTACAAGGAATACAATGTAGGAATTTAGGCTAATATTAGTTATTTACAGCTTGTTGAAGTTCAATGTAGGGAGAACTGGTTGAAAAGCAGCTTAAATCGAGTGCACGTAAAGATTAGTATGCACAAATCAAGAAATCGGTTCCCAATATTGTATACTTTAATCATTTTGCAGCATGTTCTAGATGCAAAGATATCCTCCTTGTAAACTAGCAAACAGTCAACAATTTGTGTTTTGAGAAAACAAGGAACAAAAAACAGAAATGAACTCGTCTGCGCCTTATAAAGTGGAATTGCAGAAAAAATAGTGACCCAGAAAATGAATAGATCTTTAGATATGCAAAAGATGGGCTGTAGATTTTGAAAAAGCCATTTTGATACAGTCGATTTTTTTGCAATTTTCAAGCTCTCAAGAGCCCTCTCCCCCCCTGAAGTTAATAACAAACAGATGCTATTCAAAGCAAACAAACTGCTTTGGAATAGTGTGTCCATGCAATTTATTTTGAGAAATTGTTGCACTGCATGCAGTGCTCAGGATGGTCAAGCCAGAGTGTTTGCATAAATAATGTTTTTAATGAATGCAAATGCCACAGTCCTTGTGATGATATACAGCAGAGGCCATAGATGTGGGCGTGTGTTTTATTTCTTCACGCTTTCATATTGGGGCACATGCTTTCTCAGAAAGTGCGCACAGAGCGACAGAAAAAGCAAAGACGTACCCAGTGCAAACTTAGAGCCCTTGCTGTGCTTAGGAGTGAGGGAGATATTGTCTCCCTCCGACACGCTAAGCCTAGGAGTCAGGGCCCGGTGCTGACGAGGAAATGAGGGCGTTGTCTGTCCTGGCGCTGGGCTTGGGCATGCCGAGACATCCTCCTTCTCATCCATGACGCTCTGCAAAGGCAGTTAAGATGTGTCTGTAGCGTATGCATTCTGCATTACATCCACTTTTTTGAAAGGAGGATTAGCTAAGTTTGTCTTTTTTCTTATTTTTCAGCATACAAGAGCCAGCCAAAGCACTAAACATCCATGAAGAGATGGTCTCTCCTGCGTTGTATTCAGAATAACCCACATGATTACAAGAATCAACAAGATACTGGTCTCCTTGCTCATTCTCTCACCCTTCTGCAAAACTTCTCACGGTTTCCAAGGTCAATGCAACTTCACACAACTCCATATTTGCAAGTCTAGTGTTTGCTTTGCATTAACTTCGTTTCATAAGTAGACGCAAAGAGGATACCTTTGAATGCTGTCACACACGGCTGCGCAACATCGTCGATTATGTAGCCCTATTTTTTTTGCATTTTGACATTTTTCTACAGCTAACTAGACAGATTGTTCAGAACAAATAGACATCGCTGTTACCTGCATTGCAACAAAGCCCTTTATGAAGCAGTACAAATGCGCATACACAGTAATGGCAGCATACCTGAGCACTGGGGACCTTTCTAACACCTCTTTTCCTAAAGAAGGACTTCCTGCTGCTCTTCTCAACAGCCGTTTCATCAATAATGAAAACATTTGATGAAAACAATGGATCCTTCAATTCTTCGTGCTCTAAGGACTTTGCATGTCTGAAAAAAAAAAAAAGCATTTTAAGCTTACAAATGCAGAGTTAAATTAATTAGTTAATACAAACATGACTTCAAAGCCCATGCAACACTGTGATGAAAAACATGCACTGACACTATTCTTCAAAGACAAGACTCACAAATGGCATATAAGATTAAGGTAGGGTGAGACTTTTTTTTGTCAAAGAGTTCGATTTTGAGATTTTGCGATCATCTGATAGAGAATTTCTTTATCTTTCAGAAAATATATTACACTTGAGTATTTACAATTTCAAAGATAATTTTTTCTTGTTTTTTTCTTTGTGACGTCGACGGAGAAAATGAATACACTTCGACATGGTCTTTTCGTCTCGGACATCGACAAAAATTCAATACTCCGAAGTTTTTGATCAGAAATGCAGGTTTGGTTTTGGATTAGAATTCTGCCTTGTTTGCAGTACATTTTTCAGCCACTAAGGCTCCTCCTGTAGCTCTCCTGTCAAGTGAAGTTTTGATGAATAAAACGGTTTTCATAACCTTTACTGGAGTTTTTCTCAAAACATAATTTTTGAATGTTTCTGTACCTTTTCTCAGGAACTATGAGGCATTAACAAACAAAATTTTATTCTGATGTTAATTAATGGCATTTACATTATTGGAACTAGAATGAATAGTTTAGGTGCATTTGTATTTTCCTGACTAAAATAAAACCATTCATATGTCACAATTTTATTGCATGGACAAAGATAAATAAACATAACAAATCTAGTTTTTGTTGGAAGCAGATAATTGTAGTTACACTTGTGTGAAGCGCTGGTTGGTACTCTCGTACAAAATTGCAACACTCTGCGGATAGTAGATTTTAAGAAAAGGGTACATTAGTAGACAAAATAAAAACAAAAATAAAAACACTGAACAAAAATTAAGACTTTTGAACTCTAATACAAGCTGCGTCTGTCTTTAAGATTCCTTGCAAATTTTTTCAAGGAACTGCCAACTTTTGCAACTCATTTTCAAAGTCTCACCTCAAATTAATACAGCGACAACATGAAAGCAAGAACAAAACTAAGACAACACACTAACTACCAGTTAAAATGTTTCCAGTGGTGCATATCAGTAAACAAAAATAGAAAAGGTCGAGCTGAGTACCTAACAATTCTTGTCCCTGGTACATAATTCTTCTTTTTGTTTGGACGGTCTGCAGAGTCAAGCATCCCACTCAAGGCCACTCTTCGAAATATGCCCCCATGGTTGTCATGAACATAGCTCATCAGTTGACGCAGATCACAATATAAAGACTAAAAGAAAAAAGCACAACACAAGCGTCACTGCATTCTGCAGAATGCTTACCAAGGATTGCAAACAACATCTAAATGTTACCTCTAGTTGATACCACCATCACTCATCAACAGTAAGTATTCACTGCTGAGTGATCTCGCATGAAAGCATTGGGGCATAAAAATTATTTCTGTATTTTTTACACTACAGATAAGACATGCCCCTAATTTATAAGGCTCTTTTGCAACTGCAGATTAATTCTTCTTGACCCATCATTATAATTGCCATCGACAATGTGCCGCCACCGCAAGACTAATAATTTTTCTGAAAAAAATTCAAAATTCAGACTTGTGCCAATGATTTAAACATAGTAGCACGGCCTTATGAAAAAGAGCAATAATTTTGCACACTGTAGGCATGAGTTCTGGCTTGTAAAGCTGCAATATTTCTATACTTAAAAAGCAGTAGTAAGCCACTTTCAAAGCTACACTGCGACAATATACTAAAACAGATTTTATCTAAATACAACGCCCTTGTCATTAAAACAGGCATCTACTACCACCCATATTATTTATGTAATACTGCCATGATCTCACTACTGCCCATTACTTATAAAAGAGATCAGCCACTTCAAAAGAGCCCAAACCAAAGCAATCCAACTACTATCACATCCCGCCAACTATTCACTATACAGCTACACAAACTGCATCCTAATATAAGCAAAATGAAAAACTTTCTTTTGAACAGAGTTATAACAAATCCTTCAGGAAATTTTATGGCTTGCAAATGCAGAAAAGAAAATTTACACACAGAGGCATTTTTCATTGCCTAGAATGAACATATTGCCATCAACGCTGAACAATCACAAATTGAAGAAAACTCGCAAAAAAATGCACGGCTCCACCGTAGAGCTTTAACACCTTGAACAAAACCTTAGAGCAGTTATATCTTGAATAATGCATTATATACAGTGCAACCAATATATGAAGCGTATTTATGCATCAATAACAGTGGTTCCACAAAGTGCAACTGCAATTGAGCAGTTTAAACCAACATACATAATACAATAGTAACATCAAAGGCCTTGTGGGGTGCTCCAAACTAAATGCCAGAGCAAGATTGGAAGGGACATGGAGAACAAACTAAAGATGACCTGTATAGCAGTAATAACTTGTAATGCAGTAGTCTGCAGATTTTCCACAGAATACTACATTCCGTTAACAGAGAGGCTATTTTCTCTAAAACAGAGCTTTTCTAAGCTTGAAAAGGACAACAAATGAAACACATGCATTGACATTACCAGCCGATTTTGCAAGTAAACTGTGGCGCCGCATTAACAGTTTCTTGGGTGTGGATCCCAAAGGCTAGGCTACACCTCCATTCACTTCCAAGTGGTGGTCAGGAAATCTGTTTCCATGTAAACATCACCTGATTGAATTGAGTGGCATGAAGATTTTTAAATAAAATTTTCTCGGCAAAAATTGCATAATTGCTGCCGGAAAAGCGCCAACATACCCAGAAAAAGCTATAGAATCTATTTTTACTATCAATAAAGATTGAATGGAGTTGATCTCAGAGTGGATTCAAATAAGTGTTGAAGTCAAAACACACAGGTATCTCCGCGCTTAGCCACCATCAAGATTCAGCACTAAACAGCAAAGTGTCTCAACCACTTCTGAGCCACTGTATAAAGACAGAATTTGGCACCCACCATGTTTTCTTGGTTCTTGAGCTCACGGCTGCACTTAGCCAGTCGTGTGACCAGTGACTTGAATGTGCACGTGACGACTACACCTTCAATGCCTTTGCCGGAGATCCCACCTGGACCGGCTCCAAAGTTGTTAGCATATCCACTGTGCACGCTGCCATCCTGGCTGCTTGTCGTGCTAGTTCTTTTCTGGGCTGAAAATCCAGCACAATTGCTGTTTCACAGGCATGCATTTTTAAAATGCACAAAGAATAGTGGGAACACCACAAAATTGGCTCCGAAAGCTGTAGAGCTACTCAGCAGAGTCAAATTGCAACCCTGCCTGTCCACATGAGTATGTAACATACATGTATGTAGCAAAGCAATGACACACATCATATAAATAAAGATAGCACTTAAAGGGGTGCTAAAAACCCCCTTTCTTGATAAACAAAATGCCTTGTAAATGGTGAAACATCATCCGCAAAATGAATATCAGGGAGAAAAAAAACTTGCAAGCAAATTACCGTTGGAAAAACGGATAACCTTTGCACTTCTCGCTCTGTTCCACAGATTTCTTGTCGGGCAAAGTTTGGAGTAATACTGCACCCAGTGCTATTGCCCCATCATTGAGAACTTGTTTGTTTCCATGTTTAATTTTATCAAGCATCAATTATTTTCGCTCCCCCTGGCATCTCATCACTGATTTTGCTTTAAAAGTAATAATAAACCACTTTAGTATCTCGTCACTTTAATTCCGAGAGGCTTCGTTGGACACCACAACTTTGTGTGACTTGTGAAATGTTTAAAAACTGCACATGGTGCAAAGTATCTACAGCTGTGAGTAGCAAGACAAGAGACATGGGCCGACAGGAGACAACCACAGAAACCACAGTAAAGCTGGCACCAAGCTAAATCCCGAACTGAAAGCAAGAAAAAAGATTGGTTACTTGCAGCCTCTCTGAATGAATGCCCACCATATGCATGTATTTATCAGATAGATATCAGAAAGATCCAGTGGACACCTGAAGGAGAGTCTGAGTAGCAGATATTTGCTTTTCCTTCTGTGCCATGGGCTGCCTCTAAGACTAAATATAAACATACCGACTTGAGAGGCTTATACAGCAGCAGCTGGAAATGGGTGCAGTAGAGGTGCCCTACAGCAACAGGCTAGCACGGTCGTCCACATACTTGTCTAAAGCACTGGAACAGCGCACCGAGAAGTACATATGTGTGATTTACGGAAGACATAAGGCTTGAACCAAGACATTATCACTCATGCACAATCCTATAGATTGAGTCTAACTTCTAATGTTTTTAAAAGATATGTCGGGTTCACCAGGCAGCTGCAATCTACATAAATGCAGAACACAGCGTGGCATTCGACCGCTCCAGGCAGGTGTGTGGACGACTGTACAGCACCAACTTTTCTTTTTGCTTTCATTTACAAAACGAGAGACACTACACCACCTACACGGCCGAGTATTAATTCAAGAACATTTTTAACATTTACATTCATGGACCTCAGCATCCGTCATGTCCACGTATTTAAGCACAAAAATTTACCAACCTAGGTGGGCCTGGAAAAGGACGAGAAGGAAGAGGTAGTAGTAGACAACCAACAATACATCCCAGCCTTAGCATTGCAAAGTGGGGACAGTAATGACAACAGAAAAGGCACATGCATTCCTGCAGTGGTACCATGTAGCGTTCACGGACATGACTGAAATTTTTCCAACTCATATCAGTCATGAAACTGCGTGCGCAATATCGTGTATATAATACATATGGAACTGAGCGCTTGGTGAACAGCGAACTCACTTATAGGTGACAGCAGCGATCCAGTCTCTGCACAGAAGCCCATGAATGCGTGGTAGATGTCCACTACTTCCGCCAATGAGCGTTCCCGCACAAGTTCACGAAGAAATCTCCGAAACTGGGCCTCATCCGCACGGTGCAAGCGCAGCAGGCAGGCGTGGGCCTGCTTGCGTACAGTTTCAGCAGTCGATGACCGATGTCCTTCTCCACAGCCGTGTGGACAGCCAAGGTGCTTGATTACTCTGCAATGCACCAAAAATAAGAACAGCGCATCGACTCGAACATCTATCAAATGAATGGAAGCTTTTGTAGTTCTGTGCTCCGAGCATCTCTTACTTCAACCACAATATTGTTACGTGACGGCAAGCAGATGAAAGCAGCACTACATGACAGATGGCGATGGAATGATTTAATGGTGGTGGGCCTAGCGCGAGCGCTCCGTGCCGCGCCACTGCCCACTTTATCGTTTTCTAGTCGTGACACTACCCGGGGATGCCGAGCGATCGTCCCGATCGCGCGAACTAGAAGGATGGCCGTGAAGACGAAACATAGGACGTGACGATGGGCCTCACAGTAGGGATGAACACAGAAGAGAAGAAGATGCAGGGCTTGCCGTCACGATGAAAAAGATGAACAGATCATGATCAGATGAGCGCTGGTCCAGGAAGCTTCCGGGCCGTGCGTAGGTCACCTTAAGCCGACGACCGAGGCCCATGAACACACCAAACGGCATGGGCAGGGGCTGTGTTCGAATATGTTGGCGGCTTCTAGGGTCGGTGGGGTCATAGGTTCGAGTTGCAGCGGCATCGTCATGTCGTCGTGTCTTCTGGTCGGGGCGGGGGACGGGGCTGGGGTGAATGGCGTGGTCGGTTCTGGTCTGGCTGGCTGGGGCACCGCCGGGCGGTGCGGACAGGAACACACGACTGACAACCTCGGCACATGCAGGACGCCGAAGCTCCAGGACCAGGATGGGGATGAACTCCTCACCTCACACCAAATGTTACGTGAAGCAGCACTACATGACAGATGGCGATGGAATGATTTAATGGCGGTGAGCATAGCGCGAGCGCTCCGTGCCGCGCCACTACCCACTTTGTCGTTTTCTAGTCCGTGACAATATCAATAGCATGCTTTTTGTTTCTGTTCACTAGCTTGTACCTATTTTTCCTACAACGACAAAGTCAACAGACATCCCAGCCTTAAGTCATCACAACATGGAAAAACCATCATTAGCATATGACTAAAAAGTAATTAGCCAAAATGCACATGAGGCCACTTAAGATAACATACCTCAGGCCATACGCTCATACCGGGTGTTTCATCTAAGATGTTCTGCAATTTTTTATAGCCTTTTTGAGTTAGAACAGCGCTTTATTCAGCATAGCATTGTGAAGTGTGTAGTGTATCAGAATACAGCTAAGACATGCTAGCAAGTAGGCTGGTTAACTAATAATGAATCCTTAACTTTTAACAATTACTGTTAGTCTCCTTATTTAATAAAAGGCAGCCCCCAGTAAGCAATATCTATATCAGCTTTTAGAATTTCGAAAACGCAGTAACCTCGACGCTGTGGCCCAACAAATTTTGCCTACATCACACCAAAATACATGTGTTTTTGAAAACCTTGCATGCAAAGCAACCCTTCCAATGCATGTAACCCGTCGAAAAAACAAAAAATAGTTGTGCTACAGTGCCAATGGTAACAGCATTTTCGAAGTTCTATAAACTGACATGAATATTACTTATGTCTGGCTATATGCCTTTAAATAAGTGAGGCGACTAGCAGTAATTATCAAAAGTTAAGTATTCAATATTAGCTAACCAGCCTACTACTTAGCGGTATTCTGATGCGCTACATGGATAACAATGCTATGCCAAAAAAAGCACTCTCTAAACTCAGAAAGCTTATTTTTTTAAACTGCAAAGAGCTTAGGTGAAACACACAGTATAGTAGACTTGAAGGAGGACACTGATTTCAGCAAAAAGTTTTTTTTTTCTTGATGTATTTACATTAATTTTTGAAAATAATAAAAAAAATTTGACTACTCTCACAAAACTTCACGGTTATATCTCCAGAAAATTGTTTTCCAATATACATTTTTCCACTGAATCTTGTGTGTGCGTGTGTGTGTGTGTGCGTGATTCAACATTCATTGCAATCCTGCTGGCACGCTACGAGTCAAGACAATCCAAGAACTTTTTTTTTCCCAAACTACAAATATTGCTTTTGAATATTTTGTGATAGAGAGTGTATTGACATATCTACAGTGAGAACAAAATTCCTACAAGAAATTTAAAATTCACAAATTTGAAAAACAAAGAACTTCCTGATCTACAGTATGGTCCTAGGAGTGCAACAAAATTAACTGGGTCAAAATGGATAAAAGAGTCGTGAAGAAATTTGCTCTGCAAGTATATCTTGGCAGAAAACCGTAACGGAGAAAAACACTTATTTTTGAAGCGTTCCCCCCAACGCAGAGCTGCTGCGGTTCACGAAACAATTATTTTAGAGTATTTCCCAGCTGCTTTCTGCTATGAAACCTCTGAACAGCATAAAAAACAAGGCATACAAGCGGATACAATTTTTTTAAAATCAGTTTTCTGTGCATTTTTTTGGATTTCAAGGCCCTAGCCTCCCCCCAAATGATTTAAATAGCTGCTGGCAGGCACAAAGGCCATGTACAGCCAAAGGGCAAAAATAATTAGGTCAGATGATATACACTGACAGAATTGATTACATTGTTTTGTGCGCCTCTCCTTATGTGCTTTGTCCACAGTGTTAAAGGGGCAGCCTACTGACTTATCTACTAAATTTTTAATGTAGCAATCGAAAGCTTCTTTCAAAAATAAACAAATACCTGGCTGTGGCCCTGAAAAACACAGCAGACCAATAAAAAACCGCATTTTTTCCACACAGTAGTCTCACTTTCTCGCAGCAGACGGCATCTGCAAATCCTGATATCAGGGACACGAAATATAGTCAGCACTGTGACTCTGTGCAACTCTATGCACACAACAATTGCGGTGTTACCTAAGAGGCATGCAATGACAATAATGACAGTGACATTAATCGAGATGCACACGTTCTATTAAACTATCGTAGAGAGCATTAAGGCGGTTTTAAAAATGTTATTAACAAGTAGTACATTGGTATCCAATCCATCACAAGCACCAGCAACCACTTTTGCCAGCAGCACTGCTGCAAATATAGCGGTGACGTTAGTTGGGTGATTTCTTTTTTCAGGAACATTTTAAAAGGTAATCAATATAGGTGTAACAATAAAAGCAGCTGCAGTTTATTTAAAAGGCAAAAAGTAAGCTATGTTAAGTTGATGTGAACAAAAATGTCTGTATGACAGTAGGAGACAGTCATAAAGCACAATACGTTCACTCCAAGCTACTCCATGCTTCTGCCATGTTAGCCAGAATGCAAGAACGCAGCGTGGCACTACCATCCACTTAGACCTGACTTTCTTTGCCAATTTAAAATATAAACTCTTGTCTAAACAGTGAGTTCTGCTCATGTTAGTGCCCCCAGTGTGGCGAGATCTATCAGAAAATGCCAATATTTTTATTGTCGTCTCCAACAGTAGACAGTCCCTTTA
Source organism: Amblyomma americanum (assembly GCF_052857255.1). Classification (NCBI taxonomy): domain Eukaryota; kingdom Metazoa; phylum Arthropoda; class Arachnida; order Ixodida; family Ixodidae; genus Amblyomma; species Amblyomma americanum. The sequence goes on along the minus strand of NC_135499.1, from coordinate 173,222,928 downwards.
ATTTTCTCAATACAATTGCGTTAGGTTCGTTATTCAAGAGTGCAACTGGACTGATAATATCAGCATAACTAAAATCAGCATAACTAAAAGTTCAAAAGCACACAAAACAAAAGGTAAAGAAGAAGTAAATGCATAAATTGCACAAAAATACAAATCAAAGAGCAGTGCCATAAATTTGATGCAATAACACAGCCCAAAACTGGTGCCCAACATGAGCACTAGTCAAAGGTCATTGAGAGGCGTTCATCCTGTAGTAAGCTCAACTCGGATGATGATGATGATGATGATGCTTGTATATTAAGCAATAGTGCAGAAGTCATTACAAGGCACTTTTCCTCCTCAGAAATGTGCTATACATGTCCTTACAGTCATTCTGTTCTTTCTGTTATTAACAACATGAGAGTAACTTATGGCGGCTGCCCAGTGCACCTGATAATGCTGTCGACGAACAAATTGTGTGTGGAGAGCTCGTCCGAGCGCTTTTCAGGTTCGGGCCTGGCAGTCTTGAAATCATCCAAGCCCCATGGGTCCGCCTCGTCAGGCCGGCCCGGTTTCTTGGGCAGCACACCCAGGTTGAGAAGCAGCTCCACAATGCTCACCACCACGCCACACACCCGGAGGGAGCAGCTCGTATCCCTCAGTGTGACGGCGTGAACCGCCTGGGTGAGACGGCACACATCATTTTGGAATGCTTCTTATTCACAGGAAAGGTGGTGAGCCTTGGCATTTTATAAAAGCATTGCTACAAGTTGATTAAAGATCTTGCACTGCAAGTGGAAAGAAAACAATCTAACTTCGTGCACAGGCTAACACGCTAGTTCAATATGAAAGCTACAGGCACATGAATATTTCACACCTTTTTGGCTGTAACTCTTGAACAATTATACGAAGGAAGCCGACGGTCACCGAAACCAAGGAAAACATAGGGGAATGTTTATCATTTTCCTATCCTTGTCAGCTCAATAGGATAATGAAGGACTTGGTTCTGGAGTCTTGGTGCCATAGGTAGCATAAGAGGGTTCTCGTACAGCTACCACCCTCACTTTTCAATTGCGTTCCACGTGACACTTGCAGTACTACAGGGCGCACAATGCCTGCAGCTATGGACGAGGGTGGCACTGGTGAAGACTCTCAAGATTAGGTTACATGCAACATAAATGCCCCCAAAAGTTAGAAGACTGGACAGTTGCCACTGTAGCTAAGTTGGTAGAGCACCATATGTGAAATTCAGAGGCCGTGGGTACGGATCCTACCACCGACATATAGCCGTTTTTACTCCTATCATCTACTGAACTATCTTTCAGCCACAAAATAATTACATTGTTAATTTCCTATTGATGAACACAAAAAAAAAGTTTTTAAATATATGAACATTCCCATATGCTTCCCGTGGTTTCAGTGACTGTTGGCTTCCTTCGTATGCACAGCAGAACCCTGCTATAGTAAATTCAGATATAGTAAAGTGAAACTGCAGTCTCGTTTCACCTCCCACAGACTACTGCACATCTTTTTTTTTTCAGTTACAGTAATGATTTTTTTTCAAATAAAACGATTATAGTAAAGAGGGCCTGGCCGTGGCGACATACCTCCCACGAAAGAATTAAAACGCAGCACGCGCGAGGCCGATACTCGGAGGTAATTGCATGCATACCAAAAACAATAAAACGGTGCTTTTTTGAGATAACTTCACCACACAACTCGGAAGCTGTGAAGAGAAGACTTCTTAAAGTCCTTGGGGCCGTGAGGCAAAGCGCGCGGCGCGAACGTAAAAAAAAATAATTAAAGCGGGCTATGGATGCAGGAAGGAGGAGGATAACTCGAAATAAATAATTATTACATAAACGGTCAATAAGAGAAAGATAGAAGGAATCTGTGAGTGTTTCTTTCATAAACCAACACTGTGTTTAGTAAATAGCCAATGAATTACCAGAGAGCATCCTCACAGCCATGCCATCACCAACTGGTATAGTAAAGACCTCGATATAGTAGAGATTTTTACTGGTCCGAGTAACTTTACTACAGAGGGATTCCACTGTATGCCATAATGAACTCCTCATTTCCCTACCTCTGTCTGCTCTTCGACAATTAAGAAAGTTTGGTTTGGTTTGGTTTGGTTTATGGGGGTTTAACGTCCCAGAGCGACTCAGGCTATGAGAGACACCGTAATGAAGGGCTCCGGAAATTTCGACCACCTGGGGTTCTTTAACATGCACTGACATCGCACAGTACACAGGCCTCTAGAATTTCCCCTCCATCGAAATTCAACCGCCGCAGCCGGGATCGAACCCGCGTCTTTCGGGCCGGCAGCCGAGCGCCATAACCACTCAGCCACCGCAACGGCAAATTAAGAAAGTCATAACATAATAATTACTCCCTTATCCCCATTAATTACCTAGTTAATAATGCTGCCTGTGGCACCTGCAAGAGATGACAGCTCTGGATGTCAAAGTAACATTTTTAATACAAGTCAAGCTCCTGGATATCTCAAAAATAAAGTGCTGCAATGGCCTAGCAGGCGACCCTCGTGGAATTATGCTTACAAGAAGTGTACTCTGCAACGTGTTAAGCTGGCACCTGCAAGTTATAATGGCAACCTCACCCTTAGCTCTGTTTCTTCTATGTTGTGGAACAGTGAAACAAGGAACAACAGAACCACGGGGTGAGAAAGCAGGGTGGATTCTGTGACCATTTCAAACATGTATGACCACCTGTCTGGCAAAAAACTAAGCGACAGCTCACCCAAAGGTAACGCTGAATTAGGCTGACCTAATGTCATTATACTGTGCAATGCTCTTAGCTATGGAAAGCAAAAGAAAACTGAAAACAATAACAGCGCCATGTTCCTCTATTAATATGCCATGCACTGCAGTTCAAATAAGTTCGTGAAGGCCAATTTTTCTTTGTGAGAGGTTTTTCCCTCCACATTCAAGACATGAACAAGGACTCTTTGCTTAATTTTTCCCTAAAATAAAGTTCCCTAAAAAAATGCCCTAACAGTGGCAGATCTTCATCAGGAGCAAAGGAGGTAATGAAGCAGAAGCAGAGCCGTGGATGCATACCGATCACATTACAAGAGGCGTCTTCTAATTATGAAATTTGCTGTCCTAATGCAGTAACAACGAAGTGCGGTCTCGCTCCATGAAACAAAGCAAGTACCGTATTTACTCGCATAATTTACGCACTTTTTTTTTAAATTAGGGCTTCCAAAAGTGGGTGCACAAATTATGCGGAGATTTCATGAACACACTCTAAAAAAATTCTACAAGGTCGTAACACGCAATAACTATATACCGTGTGTTGCCACCTGTACGTCAATCCCCCAAATCACACCCCTCACTGGCCAGAAAAATGGTGAATCAAAATATAGCACGCAAACCCCTTTCCAATCCGCCCCATGTTATGTAGTTCACTGCAGAATGGCACGACGGCGCATGTGCAGCTCAAAGCAATCAACGTGCAATGATACAATCACAAAGCCAGCAGTCAGAGGCAAATGAAAATAACGGGCGATAAATCAGTGCTCTCGCATACGGCCCAGCTGACTAGCGTTGAACCGAACAGCAAACGGTTCAATAGCTTTGAATTCCAGCATGCGCCAGCGGTTACCAGAAGTTTACTCTCACAACTGTTCGTACAGTAAAGCGACTGCCAGCGCAAGTGAGCCAGGTGAATGGCACGCAATTGTTACCCTTGCCACTCACACCTTTCATAGCCGCACACTGCAATGCGGCCGTGCTGATCTTCCCAAGCCTGCCTTGCACGTGCACCGACGTGCATGCTGTTGGTCTGGTACAGCAGGAAGCATAAAATGTGACAGTAAAATTTTTTTTTTTTAAAAACCCGGTGATAAATTATGGGTGCGCAAATTAAGTGTGGGTGCAAATTACATGAGTAAATACAGTGTCGTGCGCATGTCTATAAAATAATATTTCCCTTTTTTCCTTTTAAAAACAAGCACACTCTACATGAGTATCAAAAAGAGAAAAGTAGCTTTACCTTCAGTACCACCTGCAGGTTAATTCTGCCATCAACAGTTATATAGTGAGTCGACCCAGATGCCTCGTTGAAATCGTCACTGCTGTATATGATGTTAGAATCGGTCTGGCTCCGTGTTATGGACAACTGATGACACAGAGGCATAAACATGGGACTGGGAGGTGTCTCCTCTTTTGGGCTCTCAGCAGAATCCTGCAGAAATAAAAAGTAGAAACAGAACATGCACATACTTTTAACTACTCTGCATCTACTGCTTTTGTATTCTGCACATTGCAGCTAGCAATTTTGCAGCTTTAAATAGTAGTCCTTTTCGTGAACATTGTTTGTCACTTGTTTTTATTCACTGAGCACCTATTGTTACGCAAACTGCTTTGTAGCTATCTTTGCATTCCACCTCATGCCACATGCCCACAAAAAGCTGAGGCCGGAACCCTTTAACTGGCCACCATAAACAACCATTTCTTCTTTCCCCATGTGGCACGGACCTGTTCGTCATTTCCCAACCTCCTATCTAGAACAGTGCAGCTGCCAGACATGCTTGCTTTTCAAATCTGCTGTCAACCACTGCTAGTAAACTGCAGAAACGTCACATTTTGGCAGTGACATTCCTCTAATATGCAGGAAACTACACAGGTGTACTAGGCTGTAGCTGTTATTGTTCTGATAGTTTGGTAACAGTTAGTAAGCAGGTACAGCTAAGTGCAAGGTGTCCGAATTATGCATTCATGCCTCGGACATGTCACCGTATTAGACATGCTTCTTGTTTCGCAAAAAGCAATTACTACAAAAGTTCATCACAAGGCATCTTTTTCAACATTACACAACTTTTTAATTAGCCCTCAATGTCTCAAAATACTGTTTATCTTGACTAATTGGCTGCCTAATTTAGACAATAAACCGTGCATAGGCAACCAATAACAATGCAAGTACAAGCTAACGCTTCCACAATGCACTTCTTTAACCTCAGGGCACCTCAGACAATATTCTGGTACAGCATACTATACCTGGAATGAAATAGCCGCGAACAAAAGTCACTGAAGAAAGCTCAAGAGTTTCAGGCAGTACATAATTCCTTAAGATGCATTAAAATTCAAACATGCAGAGCCACACTTTGCCCCATATAATCAGAGCCTCAGAGCCAGTACCTCAGTCCTCACCTCACAAGTGGCAGTAGAAAAAGTGAATGGCTTCTGTGTCTCACCTGGTTGATGAAGAACTGGATGGAAGCAACCGGGGAGTGCTCGGTGACCGTGATAATTGGATTGGGCACACTGTGTGTGTGAACGGCAGGAAGCTTGCGTGGTGCCCCTGGAGGTTCCCGCGGTGGCACAGCAATGGTTGCCATGGTGGTGGCTGGCTCTCTGGGACCAGGTGGCTCTTCGATGTGGATGCTGGGGAGGCTTTTGCCTCGCACCATCTCCGATTTGGAGAAAAACGCATGTGCCGAGAATCCAGGAGAGCGCACGTGCTCTTCCTCGTCAGGGTCTCTCAAGAGGCCCAACGCCGAGCTGGGGCGTGGAGGAAGCAGCCGCGGAAGGACAACTGCTGGCATTGGGGAATGGTCGCTTGGCTGGAGGGGCTCAGACCAGCCGACGGGCTCTTCCACAGCACATGTCGTGGCATTGTTGTTAGTCGTGGTGGTGGTGCTGCTGCTCCCACCACCCACTCCAGCAACTGCCACTGCTACTTCAATGGTTGGACGGTGGTTGCTGACACTGCTGCCTTCATCATCATCCCGCCCCAAACGGTCCAGGATGCGCTCGGACAGGCGTAGTCCCTCCTCCACAAAAGCCCGCAAGTCACCTCGATTGAGGCGTTTGTTCCTGCAATCATGAATAAGACAGGTAAATCAACAAGCTCTACTGGAACTGAATGGTGCTTCAGACAACGAGGCCACAACAATAAATGATGGAAACTGTGAAGCCCGGATGCCCGGAATCATATCTATGTTGCAGTTGCCATGCATGCAGCTGTGCTGTGTTCATATGTGGCTCACCTAAAGGCTGTTTCAGCTAAGCAGTGACAAGCTTTAAAAAGACATAAACTAGTCTCAAAGAATTTACTAGTGCATGGTTGTAGGCAGTCATCTTGACCAGATCAACATATTCCTTAAATCTATCTGATTTTATAATTAACAAATCTAAATGATCTAACCTTTTTACCAAAAACTTTAGCACAAAATTTAGAATGTAAAAGATGTCGGGCATGTTTTAAAATTTTCATTTCACCGGTTTTCTTCAAAGTAACTTTAGCATGGTCCCTTTTTTCAAATAAAGGAAACAAGATTTTTAAATTGCCACATGACTGTCTGCTCCCACGTTGTAATGTTAGCGCACTCAAACACCGAGGACAATTTCATTAGGCTTTAGTTCTAACTAGGATAGCCGTGCCTTTCATTATTTTGCTCGTGTTTGTCTGCCACGGATGCTTTCATAGCTGAGAAATATTTTTTCCTGCCACTCAAATTCAGACTCATGACATTAGGTAATGACATTTCGCACATGCTCAACTATTCAGACTCTTTCACAGCACCGGACATGCTCCATAGAGCTAATGTATCACAGCGCTTGAAATTTTGAATGCATCGCAACTGTTTGCTCGATTTTTCGAACCCCATGCGCACTCAGCACAGCACTGCCCCCAAGCCATCATATAATGTGTATGATGGAACCTCACTAACTCAGACGTCAAGGAGGATTGAAAACTTGATCGAATAAAGCATAATAAAGGCTAAAAGGCAGCCTCTTATGTGGTGGGGCTGATATTCTGATTCGCACATCGAACACGCATGGTTGCGAGTTTGTACAATCTTGAACTTCATCCGCTGCACAAACATAAATAGCAGTCAAAGGTCACAGAACTCATCTTAGCTAAGTTTGGTTTATAGTTTATGGGGGTTCAACGTCTCAAAGTGACTCAGGCTATGAGGGAGCCGTAATGAAGGGCTCCGGAAATTTCGACCACCTGGAATTCTTTAACGTGCACTGACATCACACAGGACACGAGTCTCTAGCATTTCACCCCCATCGAAATGCAACTGCCGCAGCCAGGACCGAACCCACATCTTTCAGGTCAGCAGCCGAGGTCCACAACCACTGAGCCACCATGGTGGCACATCTGTGCCAGGTCCTTTCCTCCTGAATAAGTGAGGATACAGCAACAAAGTGTGCAAGAGGCATACGACTTCTCTGAGCTGCTAAGAGGAAGAAAAAGCTGTGCTTTTCAGAGTGACAAGCTTGTACGCTCAACAAAAGGCACTACAAACCCGACTGTTCTACCGCAACAGTTTTGATGACAGGAAAAATGGTTCTCCTTATCTGCAAGTCATCATAGAATGTATACAGTAATGTACCACCGTTTATGAGATTGGTTTTCGGCTCTAGTCACTAGGCTTCTAGTCAATAGGTTCTTACCTGTGCCTGCCCTTCATACGGCAGGCACAGCACAGTTCCTGCAGTAGCAGGTTCACTTTTGTTTCTGCACTTTGTCCCAGCCCACGCATTCGCTTATGACGTGCCGACAGCAGTACAGTCATCGAATGCTGAGTTCATGCCTCATGAAGCTTCAGAATGTGCAGAAAACTGCTGACCCTTTCCTCCACTCTATTCATAATCGGAATTTGATGTAAACTGATTTTTACTGTGAAATTTGGTTGTTAGGACTACCTGATCTTTCGAATATTTTCGCAGTCCCTGAAGAGTATGAAAAATTGGTTGGCAATGGCATGTGTTGCCAGGTGCTGCCATTGTACTAAGCTACAACAGGCCTTACATTTTTTTTTTTTTTTCAAGCCTTGTCACCCAGTCATCTACATGCATCTGTGCCTGTGAAAAGTACCTCCTTCTGTTTATTTGCTTGCTACCATACAAGCATCTACTTTCATAAAAAAATTGAGGAACATTTGCACTATGTTGCCTTTAAAAGCCATTGCTGCAAACTTTCACAATAGTAGCAGAGAGCAAGAGAGATAGGCACACCGGCGCAGGTCCGGGGATGCCATACAGCGTAGAGGGGGCTGCTGCGGCTGCTGCTGTTGGCGCAGCTCCTGCATGCTGGTGTGGTGGCTCGGTGGTCCACCACCGGACCCCTGGCCATGCACCAAGGGCAGACCACGCAGGAATGGGCTCGGGCAAGAGTCCCGACCCAACATGGCGCTGCCGCCCAGTGGACGGGGAGTGGAAGGTGGCGCTGGCTGCTCCCGCTGCTTTGGAGAAGGCGGTGGCGGGGGCTCTGGTCGTGGCACAGGCAATGAGCTGCTCCGCTTGCGCGGGCGCACCTCACGCGACTGCTCCTCTGCTATGCCTTGCAGCCTTCAAGGAGAAAAAAAAAATAAGGACAGCATAGAAGGAGAGAATACAATCCACTGCCAAACTTCATGGTGACAGAGCACCATGGTAAAACAGCCTGGCTATATAAAGGCAAAAAATTAGTACTGGAAACCTTCAATATACCATCTGTAGCAGGCCACACAAAGTCTATCCCATGTGGAATCAAGCAACATTTTGAGCAGATTTTCACACCTGTACTTTTCATGGCCAGGACAGACTTCGTGAAAGCAACACCACATACCAAAACTGCATGCATGGATAGTACACTGTTTTGCTATCATTGGGAAAAAGTGAACTGCTGTTATATGTCACAATAAGATCTGCTCCTAAAATATGGCAAACTCAGGATATAAAGAAATCTCACATCTTGATATCATTAAGATACAACAACTTTGGTGAGAAGCCTAGTCAGGAGGTCATTACACTCAAAATACCAAAGTGAACTTTAGGGTATAAGGTTTACTGTGCGAAAGAATGCAATGGGCATGTGATTGCACACCTGTTTAAAAGAAATTGCAGAGCCCAGTGAACACCTTCTTCCAGCCACTGAGAGATGAAGAGGCATCTCAAAACAGACACATCAAGGTAGGTGGCCATGCAAATGTCTGTCAAAGCTTCCTTCTTGACCCCTTCCCCTATCTTTGGAGTCGGTCTTGCGGCCAGCTCCCCCTAAAATGTGAAAAAAATTGTTTCCTTGTCCACATTCGCATAGTCAGCGAGCAACAAGAGACTAATAGTGAATCACATTGGCTGAGAAAAAAATAAGTTTTGAGACCCAAAAGGTATTCTCAACAGAATCCATGCATTAGTCTAAAAAATAAAATGCTACATAACCTATTACATGCGTTACTCACACGCTTATCACAGGTCATACAGAAGATGTTTCACAGAGACATATGTTTTTTTTAACACATACCTTGCATGAAATTGACTGAAACTAGACAAGTGCCACACATTCAGATATCTGATGTTCCTTAGAATGAATCTGCCTTAAAACAGGTATCCAGCTTGTACAAGGTACTCAAAATTGAAGCCAGTATATGTACACAATAAAAGTCTATTCCTTTTATATCTGCTATTGCAAAGGCAACTGCAGCTGCAATATTGAAAAAAAAAACAGCCAAGAACTATTTCGCATTTGACACAGATGTACCATGTGTTCCAAGTGACATAACTTTTGTTTACAGCACCTCGTGCCACATATGTGTTTCTGTAAAACACCTTTCCACTTTTGTACTTTAAGAAAACTCAGTTCAATGCTTACTGAGTAAAATAAATATGTCTAAAAGACCAGCACATCACATTCCTTACTTGAGACTTCGAAGGGCTTGGCCGGCATCCTTCCACAATGGTTACCTTTGGTTCACTCTCTTTGGCAACAGGCACATTAGCTTCCGAGTCAGTAGCTTCTTTCTGTGGTACAAGAATTCAGCAATATATACCCAACACAGCTGTACTCATGACAGTACAGAGTGCATCTGACTTGTGTAGAGCACTGAAATGGCACTCTGTGCAGGTCATCAGGCCACTGCTGCCGAGTTTTTAAGATAATGCTTGCTTGCAAGTGCTGTCACATGAACCTAAAAGCCATGTTTAAGCCCAGCAGTGGCAGTCTGGTTCTTTTTGTTGTTGTTTGCAGCCCACAAGGGTGATGCACACTGTTGTTACTTAACGTGAGCGTAGGTCATGATGATGGAACCAATATGCTCATTGCAAATAAAAATGAAAGAAAATAAAATCAGCACTGGCATGTTGAAAATTCATAGTGTACCCACTCTTACACGCACACGTGCAAACACACACATGCGCGCGCGCGTGCGCAAACACACAAACACACACACTGGATTTCAAATAGCTGAACTTTGCCAACATACAAGAGAATTTTATACAAATCTTTCATACAGTCACTGCCATGATAGACCTTCCCACAAGAAGAATGGAAAGCTTGTTAGTAGTCTCAAACTCAACATTAGCACACATGATCAAGATAGTGTATATCAGAGTGAACACCGCTGTGGCCATATATGATCTGAGCGTGGTATTCACATAGATTCCTCAAGAACTTCAGTCCATGACCCCTTTTTGTTTTTCTCGAACTAAATGCCTAGAAATGTCATTACTTCATGCAAGTCACTAGGAAGCACCTAAATACGAGCACAGATAATAGCTGCATGACAGACTGCCAAAAATCAGGCAACTTTATGCAGGCAGGTGCAATGCCATGGGTAAGCCCCTTGGTTTCCCGCGATTCTTTGTTAGCAGCCACATTCTCTTTCTTTTTATGATACTGTAATTGTAGGCATCAGTAGAAATGATAGACTGATGGGAATCTGATGAACTTAATCATCTAGCTTAATCATCTAGAATTCTCTTGAAAAGTAGAATATGGTAATGAACAAAGCTCTGCTGATGCCTTGACAAGCTTGCTCTCACATCCACTCAAAAAAGCTAGCACATCAATCGCTGTGGCTCTGGCAGAAACGTGCTCGCAAACTTGGACGGGAAGAGTCGGTCATGATCCTAGTACCTGTTGAAAGCAGTATTAATGCGCGAATATAACGTGAGTCTTTTGTTAAATCATCTGCTTCTAAAAGCAATTGGGTTACATTTTGAACCAAGCTGCAAATATAGCGTGACTTCTCTTTTCGCTGTTCTTTGAGATACCCACAACGAGCTCACTGCCAGGCTCGTGAGCTGCAATGTACAGCCAACCTCTCAACAGCTCTGAGCCACTGAGGCGAAGCGCAGCACACATACTGGTGAGGAGTTGCTATAAATGCGCAATGGCAGCAGCACGAGCCATTGAGAAAGAAGAGTAGGGAGTGAAAGAGCTATGAGTAGAGAAGGGAAAAAGGGGTAAAAAAGCACACAACTGTACAGAACGAAGCACGAAACAGTGAGGAAAGAACCAGAGGCAGGGTAACTGCTGCTGCACAAAAGGCCACATGCATTTAGTCTTGTGGTATATACTGCAGATTCCTTGCTCTCAATTCACGGAATTTAAAATCTTCCAATGCAGAAAATTAGTGGCCTTAGCCAACGGTGCGTTATGGTCACACAAGATAGCGGATATATATGAAAGATGCTTCACACTTAATAATTTCCGTTTCCATGCTGAGAATAGAGCTAATTAGTCCTACCTGATTCAGCAACACAAATAAGAAGTTGACCGATATGAGTTTACTGAAGCTGAAGTCTTTTCAAGGGATCCACTAGTGTTCCATAAGTGCTTTGCATTTAATCCAATTTAATAATGGCACAGAACACACAAGTTTTCAACACGTTAGGCATTTTCGTTTTGTTGAAACTTCACTCACAATAGCAGATGCCGATGATGCCCTACTGGTCTGTGTGATGTCAGGAGAACCATGGTCGCTTCCCTCATTCTCGTCAGCCCTGGACTTCATGGGATCTGGCGAAGGAAAAAAACGTATCTCAAAACATTCTGTACTGTATATATACCCAAAAGATCAGAACACATCAAAAATAAGCATGTGATGGCATTGTTACATTCTCTGCTTGAAGATCAGCTATATGCATTTAGCTTATAAATACAGTTGTATCATGTGTGCATCTTACCATGACGTCAACTGCGGACAGTTTGCAGGCCAACCATAAGCTATAAATTATAAACCCGGATATTTCCCCACTGCATGACCTCACTTCTATCATTCTCTCTATACCTTGCCTTTCCTTACCTAGAATTTTTTGACAATGCGTGCATTGTGGTTTTGTACAGGCACAAAAAATTGACAGACGATTACGATAGTCAGTAATGCAAAATTTGAGTGCAGCTCTTCACGTATTTTCACGCCACAGCTGGCAGGCAGCCCCTCCGGGATCTTCCCGTGGCAGCCACCTTCCGGTTGTTCATTCCTCATATTTTGCCGCGGCAGGTGGCATTTACCTGCTACTACCTGTCACCTGTCTTCTCAGCCCACCAGACTCGGCGGTGCATGCGAAACTGTCGTCGATGCTAATTGTGCCGTGCACTGCTTTTGCTGTGGTGGTCCCGAAAGGGTGCAGTGTACCCCCCATCTTCAGAAGCTCGGCATGCTTGGGTGAGCGCTACGGCACCAGGAAGCTCACTTTCCGTTCGCGACATTCCTTCGGAAGTGCTCTCAACGTTGGGCAGCAGAAGGCGAATCGCCTGGCTACGGCGTTTCCGTGGAAATGGCAGTGTGCGCTACTCAGGCTCATTAAGGCGGCGACAAAGTGTTTCGGCAGCTGTATGCCGCGAAAGTTTTCTTCAATCATGCTCCGCCAAAGGCCACTTTCCTGCTACGCAATGGTGTATTGCGACAAAGCCAACTTGCTGTGTAGCAAGTCTCGAGGGCGAGCGCTGGGTACATGCATCAAGTCGCTGCCTAGGCTAGGCTAGGCTAGGCTAGGCTAGGTTAGGTTAAGGTTAAGGTTAAGGCTAGGCTAGGCTAGGCTAGGCTAGGTTAGGTTAGGTTAGGCTAGGCTAGGCTAGGCTAGGCTAGGCTAGGCTAGGCTAGGCAAGGCAAGTCAAGGCAAGGCAAGGTAAGGTAAGGTAAGGTAAGGTAAGGTAAGGTAAGGTAAGGTAAGGTTAGGCTAGGCTAGGCTAGGCTAGGCTAGGCTAGGTTAAGGTTAAGGTTAAGGTTAAGGTTAAGGTTAAGGTTAGGTTAAGGTTAGGTTAGGTTAGGCTAGGCTAGGCTAGGCTAGGCTAGGCAAGGCAAGGCAAGGCAAGGCAAGGTAAGGTAAGGTAAGGTAAGGTAAGGTAAGGTAAGGCTAGGCTAGGCTAGGTTAGGTTAGGTTAGGTTAGGTTAGGCTAGGCTAGGCTAGGCTAGGCTAGGCTAGGCTAGGCTAGGATAGGTTAGGTTAGGTTAGGTTAGGTTAGGTTAGGTTAGGTTAGGCTAGGCTAGGCTAGGTTAGGCTAGGCTAGGCTAGGCTAGGCTAGGCTAGGCTAGGCTAGGTTAGGTTAGGTTAGGTTAGGTTAGGCTAGGTTAGGCTAGGTTAGGCTAGGCTAGGTTAGGTTAGGTTAGGTTAGGTTAGGCTAGGCTAGGCTAGGCTAGGTTAGGTAAGGTTAGGTAAGGTAAGGTTAGGCTAGGCTAGGCTAGGTTAGGTTAGGTTAGGTTAGGTTAGGCTAGGCTAGGCTACGCTAGGCTATGCTAGGCTAGGATAGGTTAGGTTAGGTTTAGGCTAGGCTAGGCTAGGCTAGGCTAGGCTAGGTTAAGTTAGGTTACGTTAGGCTAGGCTAGGCTAGTCGTGCATTGAGAGAGATCACTTTCAAGGTGCTGCTAAGAAGGGGCAAAGGCATAGAGACCTTGTTTGCGAAGTTTTGCTGGAGCTCCTCCCATGAAGACGTCACCGTACTGGTGTCGACGAAGGTCATAGTCAGCCCTACGTGCAGCGCGCATCGCGTGACCGTGTGGCTGCACAGGAGCAGTGAAGCAGGGCACAGCGGGATGCCGGTGTTCCCACAGCGGCTCCCAAATGCGGACCCCATTTTCCAGACGAAAACTGCCCACAAAGTCTGACTGCTTCAGGAATGGAATCAGTGGGGCGAACAGGTATACAAAGACCTGGAAACACATACAAGTAAGAGAAAAAATCAGGAACACATTACATGATCACACACCAGTTGCTGATCATGACTGTTAGGTAATTTTATGTAATAGGTTAAGCATCACACAAAGCTTGCAGCACTGTAAGCATTACCATGAAAAAGGGCACATTTGAAGCATATCACATGCACTTATGCAAATGGGAAAAAACTGTAGTCACTGAGGTGCTAGCAGTAGTAAAACACATGAAAGGTTACAGCAAGCATGAACAAGTCAATGACATCAAGCAAACAAACCCTCCGTTTAAAAGTGAAAATTATCAATGCCGCTTGGCAACACATTTCACTACAGCTTTTTAAGCACAAACAAAGCCCATAAAAATGCTGATGGGACATCCAGTGCACAAACTTAAGGCATGTGGTTTCAAAGCTGTGGAACAGGAGTAGTGAAGGATTTTGTCAATTTTGCATGCTGTGCTAAGATAAATATGCAATAAATAGCTCTAGGTTCAGTATTTTCTGTTTATAACATACGTTTCTGCCTTGAAGCATAAGGAGCGGACAACATAAAAGAGGACAGGTTTTCTGCATGAATGTAATCAAGAAGCAATGATGGAGCCCCTCCATCCATGCCATGCAAGATACAGCAAAGTCCAAAGCATAGCCCGTTGCTGCCAGGTGCCAGACTCCCAAGATTTAGAATTTAGCATTTGGCCAGTACCAGTTAGGAGGTCAGTGCCATGTCTATGCATATTTAGGAGCCATTAGCCTCTAAAAAAATTAACAGGCATAGAGGTGTCAAGAAACTTGCCTACTGCCAAATACAATGCAAGAAGCTTGACTGCACTCCACTGCGCACAAAAAACTTTTGCAGTGACAGTGCCACACTGATCTCATAAAATTCCAGGAGAGAACCACCATGATTAAGAATTAGCAGCCCTTATGCTCCACACGGCAGTTTGAAAAGTCAAGCAATCTTTATTGCACTTCACAAAAAATGAACAAGATACCACATATACAGCCTTTAAATAAACAAAACTCAGAACGATATGTAACATAGTACACAAGAAACATGGCTGTTGTCATCATTTGCTGTCGTTCAGCACATGTCAGCAGTGCTATCACCATGGTATTATCTGTGTTGCCATTTACTAGCTCACTAAGTGGGGGACGCAGATTTCAACACCAGCTTTTTTTATTTTTTTGGAAATTTTGATGAAACTTTTTCTGTATGTTAATAATAGTTTCAAACTTATGAGCGAAAAATTCCATTCTATCGCGAGAACTTTTTTTTATACAAATTTTTCCTTTTTACACCTTGTGAAACTTGTACGGACCAGACAAAATGTGGCAGAATTCTGGTTCAATATTCGTTGCATTTCTAAGAGCATGCTGTGTGAGATGACATTTTTTTCCCAATTTGTTCTCTTCATTTGCAGTGCCAATAACAGCATGACCATTCCATTCAGAAAATTGTGTACAACCTGATAAAAATACAGGAAATATTTTGAACAATCTGGCCCAATTAAAGATCAGCTGAAGTACAGCCAAGTCATCCTCCACATTGATCATCTTCCTTTCTTCTGGGCATGAAAACACATGCTAAAAATGTCCTAGACTATCACCATCGTCATCAAGACCACCAGTTTAACTACACCCACTGCAGGACAAAGGCCTCTCCCATATCTCTCCAATTCACCCGGTTCTGTGCCAGCTACGGCTGCCTTAACCCTGCTAACTTCCTAACCTGATCCGCCGACCTGACATTTCTGCCAGCCCCTGCTATGCTTGCTTTCTCTTGAAATCCAGTCTGTGACCCCTAACGACCATCAGTTATCTTTGCTTCTCTTTACATTCCCTGCCCATCCCTATTTCTTCTTGCTTTCGACTAGGATGTTATTAACCTGTGTTTGTTCCCCGACCCATTCTGCTCTCCTCCCGCTTTTACCATTACACCTATCATTTTCCTTTGTATAGCTTGCTGCATTGTCCTCAATTTAAGGTCAACCTTTTTTACCACCGTCCATGTTTCTGCCCCACAGTGAGCACCGGTAAGATACAGCTGTTAGATATTTTTCTCTTGAGGGATACAAGTAAACAGCCATTCATGATCTAAGGGCACTTGCCAAATGCACTGCACCCCATTCTTATTCTCCTCTTATGGTCCAGATCTGCAGCCATCACCTGCCCTAAGTAAATGTATTCAGTTTCCACTTCTAACAATTCTCTGCCTATCATAAACTGCTGTTCCTTTGTGAGACTGTTTAGTTTTCCACATATTCACCTTTAGAACCACCGCTCTACTCTGCCTGTCGGTCATTGATCATGATTTGCAATTCGTCCCCCGAGTTACTTAGCAAGGCAATGTCATCAACGATCGAATCACAGATAACTAATGTATTCTCCATTAGCTCTTACGCAAATTTTTTCCCAATTGAGATCTCTGAATACCTCACGCAAACAGAAGATGAACAGTACTGGAGATAGTCTTTCTGACCAACACCCTTTCCCTACTGGGATTTTATTACTTTCTCTCCGCATGACTAAAATGGCTGTGCAGCCACTACTCCAGTACGTTTACGTATACCTCTTCTACACTCTGGCTCCGTGATGCTTGCATGAATGTTGAAGTTTTGACTCAGTCAAATGAATGCTTTCCCCTAATCGATGAAGGCCATGTATGAGTGTTGGTTATATTGTGGTTATATTCTCTGTAACCTCATTGATAATCTGAATGTGGTCTATTGTCGAGTGGCCTTTATGAAAGCCAGCCCAGTCCTTTAGTTGATTGAAGTATAAGGTCGCCCTGATTCTGTTAGCAATTCACTGAGTAAATACCTCATAGGAAACAGACAGCAAGCTGACTGAGTAAATACCTCATAGGAAACAGAAAGCAAGCTGACATATATGTAATTCTTAAGGTCCTTGACATCCCCTTTCTTAGGGATTAAGATAATGTTAGTGTTCTTCCAGAACTGCAGTGCATCCAGTGTCATGAGGCATTTCGTATGCAGGGTGGCCAGGTTTTCTAGCACCATCTCTCTATCGGATCTGCAGTCACCTGATCCTCACCAGTTGCTTCCCCCTTTGCATTGCTTCTAAAGTTTTATTTACTTCCTCTTTCATTAATGTCCTATTCCTCTGCACTGCTGCCACCAATATTATCATACTGATTGCTTCAGCTACTGTATCGTTCTATGTAGATCTTTTCGGCTACTGTAACTATCTTATCCATACTGGTAACAACAATGCCCTCTGTCTCTTAGTATGCATCTGATATTTGCCTATACCTATCTTCTTGACCACATTTAGGCGACCTCCTTTGCTTACAGCATGTTCCGAATCTCTACATATTATACTCCCTTGCGTCGGTTACCTTACGCTCACTGATAATTAACTTCAATAGCTCTGCCAGTTCTATTTTTGGCATTAAAGGCTTCATGCTTTGGCATTTCTTAATCAGATCTTTAGTCTCTTGAGAGATCTTACTGGTATCCTGTCTAGCTATCCTACCCCCTATTTCCACTGTGCACTCCATAACAATATCTGCAAGATTATCATTCACTGGTTGAACATTACAGTTGTTGTCCCTAGATAAAGCGGAATATCTGTTCTGCAGCGAGATCCCGAGTTCCACTACTTTCCCTCTTACCACTAACTCACTGACAGGCTTCTTCCTTACTAGTTTCTTCCGCTCCTGCTTCAAGTCTAGGCTAATGCAAGACATTACCATCCTCTGGTCACTATATATCACCTTGCCGAGCAGTTCCACATCCTGCACAACGCCAGGATGTCGAGGTGCTCAGATAACTTGCCTTAAAATATTTATCATTACAATCACTACCCCGAAAATAGCCTGCTTTCCGTCCCATCATAATTTGCCTCTTTTCAGACACATGCAAAAAGTAGATATACTATAGTATTACGGCTGCCAAAACATAAAGCCATCCATGCACCCACTTCAGTCACATTAGCCAATGCTGCTGAAGATCACCGCCCTGACAACAATGATTGTTTGGTTGCATTTAATGTTTGCTTCACATAAGACGCTGCACTGGAGCCAGTGCAATAAACAAATAAGCAAACGTCACCTGAATAACAGTGATTGGGAAGATGTACTGGCTCTTATCAGGTGCCTGCCCAGTCTGGCTGTGCTCAGCATCGGTACATTCCTCGGCCGCATCCAGTAGGATCCAGTGAAGAGTATACAGTAGCTTGGTCTCAGCTGCCCCGAGTTTCTCCAAGCAGCTCTCCTTTCTAGCGTACAGCAGGGCAGCACAGCAGTGCATCACGTGCGGCAGGGCTGCCCGTACCAGGCGCCACCTGACGGCAGCACGAGACAGCAAAGCAACACATTTCAGACGCTCAAAACAGACTACCCACAGAAACATTTCACCTTTATCAAAACTGCACTAGGGTGGAAGGCTGAGCAAGTTGGACAGCACTTATCTTTAAAGAAACACGAAACACAACTAAATTAGAAAAGGAACACCATAAGTGTTTGTGTAGTGTTGCCGTCCACTTCTAGTGTAGTTGTGTTTCACACCTCTTCAAAAGATAAGCCCCATAACTGGCCAACTTACCTGATGCAACACGGTGAGCACACCATTCAAAATTTCAATTTATAGTTAATCATTGCTATTTCCAATTGAAAACTCTAATGAAGCTGTATGCAGATAGACTTAAAAACTGGAAGACACTCATGTGTACATAATGAAATGGTCATGAGATACATCACACACAGAATGTGACACAGCATGTAAAGTGCCCCCATCCTCTGTGGATCCACATCACACAACACTGTATTACTAAAAAATTAATCCGGGTTGACAACTCATCACGGCAGAAATAAATTTTGCAACATTTTGGCAGGTGACGCAAATAGCTGGCTCATTTAAACCACAACACAAGTGCACATCATCTGCAATGCAACTCACAAGACAAATTTATATAAAAGAAAAGGTATCCAATTTATACAAAAAACAAAGGCAGGACACGAACCTTTTGATGCTTTTGATAGCAACAGTCAAACTGGGTGATAGGCCAAACTGAATGTTTTGGACCAAAACTTTCTCAAAGGACTGTAAACAAGAAAAAGACCGTGATCAGCATGCACACTCGATTCAGTATGATGCTTAGTGTGCCATACTATGGCCTTTTAAATCAGCATAAAATTGTCTTTTCAATGCACTTATCATGAGGAATGCACTTTATTATATTAACACACATTAATTCCAAAACATCAGTGCATGAACAAGATAAAATACTAGATACACTGTTTTGTATGCGTACATGTATGTTTTGCTTTCTCTTTCCTTTCACATGTTTCTCTGTACAGCAAGAGTAATAGCTGACAGGTGGTGTGACTTTACCGATTACAATTTTAAAAACTGCCAGAAATATTTTGCAGAAAATAGCATAGCGGGTAGAAAGAGCTTTTGTACATGTACACAAAAATAGTGTATTTTAATTGTTTCATTACTTAGCTGGTGTCACTTGCCTTAAAGTAACATCATTGCCTTAGCTAGCAAAGTACAACAAATATGAAAGCCAGTACGAGCTTAATTGCTAAGAATGATGCGCATGCATGCCAAACATGTTCTTGTGAAGCAGCAGACAAAATATGAGGCTACTAACCTTGCATGCTTCTCGTTGCTCCTGCGGAATAAATACAAAATTAATCAGCTTATATGCTTTTTTTTTTTCAGTTTACATCAAAGGTGGAAAAACTATTTTGCAACATTAAAGCCAAGCACACCTTCCACACATATACAGCCAGCAGTATACAAGCACTACTTGACCGCAAGTGCTTCTGATCATGGTCACACAAGCAACATTACTACCACAAAATTAAGTGACACTGGAAGATCTGAACAAAGCAAGGAATACTGACATACAAAAGGCAGCTTATACAAGGTAGTTCAGCATTTTAATTGATATTTTTTGACATCGAATTTCGTCACTACGCCATTCATCCACTTTTCCGCTTTCAATGTCGCAAACAAAGGTTCCAAAGATGCAAGACTGTTGTGATGGAAACGAAATCTCACAGACTTCACTCATTCATTCATTTGTTCATTCATTCGTTCATTCATTCATTCATGGTCTTCTACTCATCTCAAATGCACCTTGATCACAATGAAATGCCAGCGACCTCAAGAAGAATACTGTAAATGGCCCTATCTTTCCTCCATGTTTTTTTTTTTTGCAAGTAGAACATTTAGCAGCCTTGTTCCATACTGAAATTGTAGAATAATCCTAAGACACTAATTTTCTGGGCTCGCCAAACAAGAAGACTGATTACCACCAAAATACACTATATGGAATTGAGCCTTTTAGATGATCAACCAATAAATCTGAATTTTTCATTATTTTGTCGACGCTCTTGACAAAAACTTAACTGTCACTAGAAAATTCTTTAACTATCCTGCTGAAAATATATACCTCTTTGATATCCCGATTTCTTTTGTGCGAGTGCAGATCATCCACAAAGATTATAAAAATTAAATTGTTTACGTGTATTAAAGGCTACGTACATGTGAATGATTGTCTTTACGCCAAATCAAAGTAAATCGTTCTTTTCTTCGAAGAGTTTCTGAACCAGACTGAATATTTTGTTACCATAAAAATTGAACAGATTATTGGTCTGGGATAGTTGTCTCATTGGCATCAAAAGATTAACCCAATGCAAAGGAACATGGTATCCTGTGTTGTGTGTTCTTTTTCATGTCCTTGTTCCTTCATGCTGATTTAATCTGTTGATAGCATAAACATAGACAGTGAAAATCCAGACAGAAAACTGTACAGGTATCGGGATTGATTAACAAGATTCTCCAAGTGGAGAAAGCAGTAGTCACCTATAACAATTGGATATAAAGCCAGAAATGTGATTAATCCTCTTTTGTTTGCTATTCACTAGAATGGAGTGCATGTCAGAAAACTATGTTTAAGAAACCAGTGAAATCACTTTCATGCCTTTGCAAAGGTGTGGCATTAAGTGCAATTGACAGAAAAGAATAAGAGTGAGTGGGTGCCCTAAGGGGCAAAAAATAAAGGTAAGTGCATGAATAAAGGTAATTTAGAAATACTGGTTTGTCTTTCCCTCTTCATGGTTTTCAATGATGATGCACTTTTTGGTGCAACCAAAATATGCCTTGTAAGGAGCACGGACCTCGTCAAGCCACCTTTGGCTTTTTGTCCATGCCCCTAAACAGCTCAGGATGTTTGAATAAACTGATTTGATTTGATTTGATATATGTAGAATTCAAAACCGCTGAATGTGGTATCTACTAGCATAATGAACACACTTTTTTTGCCAAAAAATCTGCATTTGGCCAGTCTGTACCTTCATAAGAGCATAAAATATTAACAAGAACCTATTTTGACTCAGGTATACATTTATCAGCAGGTATACATTTATCATGCCAATGCATCCATTATGCAAGTAAATATGATACTCCTGTAATAATAAAGCCAAATAAAATATTCTGCATTCTTCAGTTTGATATTTATAAGTGCAGGTATCGCTTTGTGGTGTTTTTAGAGCTTTGTGGTGTTGTCTTTCTGTGTCCCTGTGTTTTTTGCGCTACCAATTCTACCCTTGATCACCTCAACCCTCATAGATAACAATGAGTTCACTTTTTGGCAGCAATTTAGTATGCAGCCCTGCATAAGTTGTGATTTTGACATAAGTTTCATTGGTTAATTAGTAGCACTGGTTCAGCATGTGCAAATCCTTTCGCAATGAACATGTAAAAATATGAAAAACACCAGCAACACATGCATAACTGTGACAGAGGGAAAGTAACACATTTATTTTCTTCCCACAGCTACTTAGAGGTATATAATAACAATCATACCATTGCTGACGCATCATGGGCTTTGCCAATTTTTGGACGTATGAATGGGCTGCAAATACGAAAGAAACAAATACAATTAATCACCTATACTGCGATATGGTTTCAAATAATGTCTAAAAACCACTGCGGAGAGATAGCTTAGCTTTCTTATGACATCTGAAATTATCACTAAATATTTAAAAAGCTCGCAAACATGCTGAATTAACTAACTGGCGTGCTAATGATCGCGTAAAGTTAAGCGGTGTGTGGCATAATTACGCGATGACTATTGCGCCGATTAAAAACGCAGTATACCTAAACAACGCATACATGTGTCAGCTAGCTAAGACAAAACAAACATTCCAATTACGTTTTTGTTCGAAGATCGATTCCCGTAGCGTTAATTTAACAAACACTAAAAGTGGACACTTTGATCCTGAAGGGCCTGAGAACCTCAGTCACTAGTAGCAACCACAGAGCTCGTAAACCGGGTACGTTATTTTAATTGGCGAGGAAACATCACCTCGCCAATACGCAACAGCACGCTTTGCCATCGTTGCGGACGGTACACAGCCTACAGCCTGCATTCTCTAGTGCTTCTTGGGAGCAACACGAAATGGAAAAACCTACCTTGTCTGTCGCCAGAGAAACGTTTGTATCGGCAGAGGCACTGACAGCTCGTCGGGTTCATGCTGATCCTCTTCTAGTTTCCGTTTCGGCATACCGATCGAATGGTTCAACGAAAACTAAGGATACCCTTAAATGTCTTTGCGGGATACGTTAACGCGCTACCAAGCAGTAACTAGGGCGTGAAAGAAAAAACAATGGGAATGTTGGGGGAAAAAAACATTCGTGTTGGAGCTCGCCGGCGCCTCTTCACGTATCGTCGTCCATCTTTGGCTTGATGATCCTCCGCCGCCTCCGCATCCGGAGGGCACGTGATCCGCGCGTCCGAGCGCCACCGCGAAGGGCCCGGGTGGCCAATTGTTACTCCAGCTTTTTAAACGCTTTTTCTCTCTCTCCCTCCCTTGAACTGCGCGCGGGCAACTAAATATCTATTACGGTCGAAGCGGGCACTAAAGAAAGATATCTGAAAGGCATACATAACACCTTTCGCGGAAGCGTAGAAGGTGCAATATCTTACAGGTAATCTCGGTATTGCGCAAACACCCAGGCAAGTACCTCCGCGCAACGGGCCATTTGCCCGTTGACGCAAAGGCGTCAGTGTGACGGAACCAAAGAAAATAATGCAAATAATAGTGGGGGCATTTATTGCTTTTGACAATATATACACACACGTATACACAACTTTTTATTACAGAGAACACATGAACATGTAATGGTTGATTACATTCATTCATGGTTTCTACATATGAAAAAATATATACATGCGCAATGCCTTATAGGCACAGACTTATCAGTAAAAATAAAACAGCGCATTTGATCCACTGCACAGAAAATCTGAAGGTACCTTCGATATTATACCCATTCACAAAGTATTTCGTTCACACCGAGAACAAGCACTTCTGTATGCAGACATCATCCTAGATTACATACGTTTCATGTTTCATGGTGGTGATATGACAGTAAAGGCGATAATTTAACAGTGCATGCGTGTCCCCATTCTCCTCTGTCTCAAATAAGCACTGTTTTTAACAGCAAGTAGTAGCTATGTTTGAGTGGTATCCGGAAAGTGCAAAACCTCACACCAATACCCAGTTAGTACATCGAAATCAATGCAAAGTGATATGCAAAAGGCGCCCTTTACCCAAATAGGTAAATGTACCTGCCCCCACCACAGAACCAGCCAGCCCTGTACAAGGTCCATACTCTACAACAGTTAAACAGACCTTGTCTGAGACGTACCCAGCACTCAACCACAGAACACTAAAACAAGCATTCGAGGCTTTTCTCTGCTTATACTGGCACTAAAGAGCCTGTCCGAACAATAATGACTCGAAATAAGTGCTCAACTTGTATGGTTACAATGGCAAAAGAAGCCAGCAATGCCACAGAAAACGAGACTGAATTCATCCGTACACGAGATATGTCATCAAAATGCAAAGGTGGCATTCAACAAGGGTAAAGAGAAACAGCATGCCATTAATCCACCAAACAGTCATTACCGCCAAAATAGCTGCTGTGAAGAAACTTGCACACAGGCACACACACACACACACAAATAACTAGGCCCTGCTACAACCAATCACACAGTTAAAGCCAGCTTCAACATGGTCACTGTACCAAAAATGGTCCTTAAATATAGAATGCTGACTCACAATACTCTTCCGCATGATGTAAACTTTGACATACCACAGGAATTATAATAGCAGCCTCCACAGTTGCAAATAAACCTCATGTAAATAAAAGAGAATCACCAAGGTGTACACAAAGTTAGGTACAATAGACGTGTTGAAAATACACACGTGAAGGACGGACAAACAATAAAGTCCTGTCTTCGCGCAAACAATACAAGCAGCAAATTTTGATTGCTTCCACTCCTTTCAATGTCTTAATTAACATCTCACAGAAGCTCCCCTAAAAGATTAGCTGCACTCAATAAAAAAAGTATTAGCTGCACTCAATAGCAAAAAATCACCGTAGTAAGTCAACAAAAGTTGCAAATACTGCATTTTCATTTGGGAAAGAAAGAAAAAATGCACATTCTACATATGACACCAGAGAAGAGATCTTAGGTTGATGGTTTCAATTTCCCACCAAGTTTTAACATTTCAGTGTGACGCATGCAGGAGCACAGAGTAAGCCATAACATCAGCCACACATGCACACATCTGTGACATAAGGAACATCACTGATGCAGCAACTGTATCAATCTCAAGGTGACAATGGTTAAATTAGATACCAGCACATGTACAAGCGCCAAATTTCTCAGCAAGAGCTGCAATCATTCAACACAGTTTGCTAAAGGTTCTTGAAACAGCAGCCTCAGCCACCACGCTCCGCATAACGGTGCTTACCAATGCTTGTCAAAGCTTGCTCAAGACACTGTGCCCACGCAAAAACACTGCATCCCACAGGCATCAAATTTAGGCACATGTGGCACTGGATACGGCTGTTGTAAAAATGAACTTGCGAAGCAGCATAGTTGCCTTATTATCCAAAAAAGTTTTTTACCATGACCCGTCAGTGCTAGCTTTCTCTAATGCAGCAACAACAGGAACCTAAAATATGCAATTGATGATGGTTATTTACATTACCTATAATCATCATTCATAGGACTCGAAATTTTCCACTAACAGTCAAGAAGCAACATGCCAGATGTCTTAGACAGGGGTGCCCAAGCAGCCATAAAGACATATTGACAGGCAATGATTACAACACCGATTTGAACAGTTTAGGGACTCTTTCCTGAACTAGTTTGAAAACTTGATATCCTTGGTGTGGTAGAATTGTTTTCAAACTGAAGATAATTTGCAACTTCTGTTGAGTTCAAATATAAAAACAGATCGTTACTATAGGTTGTCAAAAAAGTCCTCTTCTTCAGCCCAATTTTCATCATCCTCTGCATCTACACTATTGCTCTCCCTTTCCACAGCTGGATCAGTGTTACTTAATTTGTGAAACCTGGCAAAAAGTATCTCCTTAGCATGGTTGTACAACTCTACGTCTAAACTGTTGGCAGCTGTAACTTGCTCCACCTCACCAGGTGAAGGAACTGCGCGACTATGTCCCATTGATCGGCCCCTCAAAAATTTACGAGGCCTAGCCCTCCTCCGGAACTTCAACTTGAAAGTGGCCTCAAACAGGGACTCTGAAAGACGGGGAAACTCTGCGAGGCCAAAAAAAGCCATGTGTTCAAGGTTTTTCTTTGCACTGGCCAAAAGTACTATATCACGATCTTCCTTGGTAAGTAGTAAACCAGCAGAATCATTCTGAGGACAGCCATCAATAAGGTCATGATCTGCAAGCATATGTGTCTGGCGATTGATAGCTGGGTTCGCTGAACAAGATACAAACTCAGAAAAAGTTATATTTTCAGGCCTCCTGCCCTCGAAGCAAACATTGGGAGCAGGCATGGACACTGGCTGGTCCAAGCAAAAATGAGGATGAGGTCGGGAGCCATGCCAGCCTCGATTCTGGTGAAACCGTCGCCATTCACTGCGAAACCGTGCGACTGGATCTCTCAGCACAGTGATGTAGAAATACCTGCAGATTCAAAGAAGGCAAACACAAAACTCGGTGCTTTAGTACTGCTGCAGAACAATCCATGAATACCTATGAATATATTACAACACGTGGATGAGCATATATGCAACCATTTTCATGGGCAGTGTGAATAAGCCAGCTGTGTAGAGGTACTTTCCTTTTTTGCCTACCATTTTTTACCATTCCCCATAGCACATATTAGCGAAGGAAGAGCTGTAACTATGTCTGTTGTACCAAATGAAGTGATGCGACTTAATTGCGGATAACTCTTGATTTGCAAACATCTGAATAAATGCGTCGTCGACTGTGTTAGACATACTTAGGCCATGCAAAATCAAATTCTTTTAAACAACCCTCACCCACTGTAGTTCTAAACGGGCAGCCAAGTAGACAATCGACGCAAGTCAGCCTCAGTAAGCGTATGCAAAGACCGCAACTGAGAGGTAGTACGCACTACATTGTATGGATAACACACACAAATGCGCAGGGCACCGCTTGATTTTCGACGCATGCTTATGTCGCGAGTTTTTCTGTGGTTTCCACGTTGTGAAAACAGGTCGGTTCCTTGACTGTGCGGTAACATTACGACGAACCAGCACTTACCTGCGTTTTGTCGGGCTTCCTTCATCTTCGTCAAGCACACGGTCGACACAGGTGTTAAGTTCTGTCCAATCCGGGTGTACGCCGCATTTCCACCCTAGTGTGTACCTGCTGAACAGCCACGAACTACGTTTGCGAGGTCTGTAGCAGTGACAAATTTTTCGACGTCGTCGGCACGTGCAAGGTCTTTGCAATACCAAGTCTTCGATCAGTCGCCGCTCCAAAAAATTAGCACCGGCATTCTGTATTTGTACAAGAACAATCACGTCCGCGCCGCCTATGTTGAAGTCTTCGCCCCGGACGGATGGTGCTTCATAACTGCTTTTATGCAGTCCGATTCCCGTGTCGTTCGACGGGCTATCGTTCGAATGCTGCGATCTGTGAACAAACTGCAGTCCTTTCAGTTTCTGCCAATAATTGGACGGCTTTAGTCGCACCCAGTGATAGGCAAGTCTCGACGAGGAGCTGCCGGAACTCACCAAAATGAACACGAATGCGGTCACAAACGCTGCACAAATGAGGGCCGACCGACAAACTGTCGGCGTGATAAAGTGCATGCCACACGGTTCTATTTAGAATTTTGATCTACGGCCACACTGCTCGTCGCTGGAAAAACACGCTCATCATCGATTCGGAAGCAAAAGTACGTAAGCTGCCATGTTTGTTGACAGAAGAACGGTGCAGTGAGAGTGAGCGGCGAGAGGGTAACACCGGAGAGCCGCAAACCCCGGAGACCGGATTGACCGCGCATGCGTGTTGCAGCTCGGGCAGTCGATTCTTGTGTTTGCACGGAACCGCTCGCAGTGGAAAAATCCCGAGCATGCCTCTTGAGTGCATTGTTGTCGCGCAGCTCAGGTGGCTCAGGTGCGCGACAACCGAGAATGCATTCTCATTCCAAAGGCTTTTCTAGGCGGTAGCGAAAAACAAACAGTGGGCGGTGGTCGCGTAGAGTAGGATGACAGACGCAACGATTACTTCGAGCAATTAATTACCTTTGGCTTTCGTCGCAAAGTGACAGGTAATGATATGGATGCGTTGAACTAACCAAGTCGACCTAAGCAATGCCACAAACGAATACTGTCCCGTTAAAGCGTCTCGCGTGGCCATTTCGACCTTTCTTACTGAGTTCTTAATGTGGACATGTTCACTGAAATTGCATATCCGTGCACAGCTGTTCATGAATTTTTCTCAAGAACGACGAACAACGGTGTATACAGTATTGTGCGTTTTTATCGCTGACACATTCAAAAATTTCCCCGCCTCAACCGCTGGCTCATTTGCGGTGAAACTGCACACAGAGCTTGCGTATTATGGTAACTTTTGTATCGTAGCAAGTTTGACAATGGAACTTACTTAGTTCAGGCGCACATGATGCGAAAACGTAAGCGTCTACGAGAGATCGGCGAGCCAAAACCCGCAGACGACGCTTTTTCGCTGAAAATCGGCAGTGGCGCCATCTGTTTTCGGCAACGGAAAGCCTAATCAACCTTGTCGTGACGCTTTCCGCTGCCAAAACAGATGGCGCCACTGCCAGTTCTCAGCGAAAAAGCGTCGTCTGCTGGTTTTGGCTCGCCAATCTCTCGTAGACGCTTACGTTTTCGCACCATGTGCGCCTGAACTAAGTAAGTACCATTGTCAAACTTGCTACGATACAAAAGTTACCATAATACGCAAGCTCTGTGTGCAGTTTCACCGCAAACGAGCCAGCGGTTGAGGCGGGGAAATTTTTGAAACTGTCAGCGATAAAAACGCACAATACTGTATATGTTTTCTACGTTCCGCTAAACGCTTCTTTGTGTCTACGTAGTTCTGAGCATATATCGGGAAGAATATTAAAAATTCTCGCTCTTCCGGCACTAAACCACAACATTTACATGCATAAAAAGATCCTATAGCTCTAATATCCCAGTGGGCACTAAGACTCCCTTGGATGTCCCGTGGACGTCCAAGGAAGTTTTAGTGACCGTTGGAATGGTTCTCTACGGAATATTCGACACATTTTTTGGCAAATGAACTTGTATCATCCAACATATCCCACACACCGATGACATCACCTCATTAGATGCTTGGTCCCATGATACCAAGGATGTGCAATATTAACTTGTGATGTTCAGCTAACTTAACTGACGATGTTTCCATCTATCGGTACAAAATTTGGCTTCCTATTCGTCCTGTGACACAGTGCCTGCATGCAGCAATGTATTCACTTCGAAAGACAATGCTCCAGCATAGCAACGGCATTATGGATCCACAGCTTCGGGTACACATGGTTTGGACCCACTCAATGCCTTAACTTTTCTCTGCCCTCCCTTTTCGCTTCATTTATCCCTTTCTCCATTGTGCAGTTTAGCTGTCAATCGGAGCAAGTTAGTACTATGTTATTCTTTTCTTCATAAACTCCTATTCTATACAGATCCACAAAGGAAACGTCATATGGACAGAGATGCATGCAGCTAGCACATGCTTGTGCAGCACTTGGGGAAAACCATAGCTTCTGTGGCTGGATAGCTCAATCCCAGTGGCAATACTGACATCCAAGGGATGCCCTGCAAAATCTTGAAAAGGCACGTGCGTGTCCCCAGGAAGTGCCGAGGACGTCCCTCGCATATCTTTTTGGCTGCACTTTCTGTATCCAAGGGAGGTCCGCAGGAAGTCCCCGAGGATTTTCATAGGCCTTAGCACGGGCATATTGGTTATTGGCCATATAGCGGTAAATTCCCTGGTGATTTTTATGAACTCAAGAGAGAGAACCTTTATTTAATTCGCAGGAGCCAAGTGGTCGGGGCCCCTAGTCCAGGGCTCAGCTGGCGGCAGCTGACTTGCGGACTAGCTAGACTATCCAGGCTTGCTGGTTGTTGCTGGTCAGGGCCTCTTCCCACTGCTCGTGTGTCGGTTGTGGCACTATTAATTTTTTCTCTGGTTTGTCCTGGCATTCCCAAGATGTATGGTAGAGTGTGGGGCTTGCTCTGCACCAAGGACAGTAACTTGGGTATTGTGTGGGTCTGATCTTGTGTAATGTGAAGACTTGGATATGTGTTTGCTTGTATTCTCCTCCAGTCAATGGCATCTGACCAGGACAGTGTTGCGGTGGGAAATGTCGTCTTTCTAGCCTAAGGTGTTCTAGCCTGTCACCGTACGGTCCTAGGAGCTCAAGAGAGAAAACATGCTCAACCCGTGTGAAAAATATTCGCAGCCTAATTTACTTTTTCTGTGATTTACACATGAAGAAAGATATGACTACAGCTGATTACAATGGTGTAATTGCTCGGCCCAGAGCTGACATTTTTACGGGTAAAATATGCATAGCATCACATGTGGAACAACAAGCATGTGTGAAACACGTATCAGGCTACAGATATGCTACAAAGCGGAAGTCATGCAGCACCAACATATTCAGCATACATTCGATGACCAAAGATTTCCATAGGCTTATATACTCCAAACCTATGATCCTCCTTTTGGAGTCAGTGGCCCTTGCATGTTACACAATATTACTTTATTCAGTTCTGAAACTGTGTTGACACAAACAAGAAATAAAAATGAGCAGACCACGTTGCAGGTATCTTCTATAAAAATACATGAGTCCACTGCCGCATTTGTCGCGCACATTATGCAAATGTAATTAAATGTGATTCAAGTAAATGTCTAATATCACCTGAATGGGATAACGATCAAATAATGTGTCAGGACATCTCTACAGAAAGAATATGCATATTGTCACGACTGAAGTCACAGGGAAGGTACACGTTGCCGAGGACCATAGAATAAGGTCGGCTTGCCGTTCCGATCACAGAGTCAGAGACAAGCACCAGCGCGCCGCTCGTGCCCACAACAACCGCTTCGTCGTCGTCGGCACCAAACAAGGCTGTCGCGCGGCGCTAGGCACGTGGCATTATTCCCCCCCGTGAAAGAAA
This sequence comes from Amblyomma americanum, assembly GCF_052857255.1. Taxonomy (NCBI): domain Eukaryota; kingdom Metazoa; phylum Arthropoda; class Arachnida; order Ixodida; family Ixodidae; genus Amblyomma; species Amblyomma americanum. Next base: position 173,192,558 of record NC_135499.1, on the reverse strand, counting down.
ATATCGTCGCGATGACAAGGTGAGAGGAAGAAAAAAAATGAGGTGAACTACAATAACGCAAGGTTTCACTTGCAGGAAGCGCTCAGTAGCGCGAAAAGTATGGCTTTAAGCGCACCACATGCACAGTTTCAGGCCGCTGGCGTCGAACACTGACGGTCACAGTTCCATCTCGAATGGCTTCGTAATTAACGTTGTTTAAGCGGCGCAGGACTTTATAGGGTCCGAAATAGCGGTGCAGTAGTTTCTCGCTCAAGCCTTTGTGGCGCACGGGGGTCCACACCCACACTTGGTCCCCTGGTTCGTAGTGGACTTCCCTGTGCCGGAGGTTATAGTGGCGAGCGTCGGTGGCATGCTGCTCCTTGATGTGCAGGCGGGCCAGCTGACGGGCTTGCTCGGCCTGTTCTGCGAAATGGGCGGCATCGGGTTCGACCGCTTCTTCCCTGCACGGGAGCATAGCGTCCAACATCGTGCGGGCCTCTCTGCCATATATTAGACGGAACGGCGTAAACTTCGTGGTTTCCTGCGGCGCCGCATTGTAAGCGAAGGTGACATACGGCAGGATCTCGTCCCACATTTTATGTTCGACGTCGATGTACATTGAGATCATGTCCGCCAAAGTTTTGTTTAGTCGTTCCGTTAATCCATTTGTCTGAGGGTGATACGCTGTTGTTGTGCGATGCTCGGTATGACTGAGAGTTAAGGTGTCCCGCAGTAGCCGAGCTGTAAACGCCTTTCCTCGGTCAGTAATGATGGTCGACGGTGCACCGTGTCTGAGCACAATGTCGTTCATAAAGAATCGAGCAACTTCGCCGGCAGTACCTCGGGCAAGGGCCTTCGTTTCGGCGTAGCGTGTTAAGTAGTCTGTGGCGACTACGATCCACTTGTGTCCGTTAGAGGATAAAGGAAATGGGCCTAAAAGGTCCATGCCCACTTGCTCGAAGGGTGTGAGAGGTGGTTTAATAGATTGTAACATACCGGATGGCTTGAGCGTGGGTTTTTTTCGCCGCTGGCATTGTCGACAAGTCTGTACGTAACGTCTAACGCTCGGAGAAAGATGTGGCCAGTAATAGTTCTGCCGGACTCGGTTTAGGGTGCGTGTAAAGCCAAGATGCCCTGAAGTTGGTTCGTCGTGGCAGGCCAGGAGGATTTCGTGCCTTAGATCAGCCGGTATGACTAGCAGGTATGTTTTCGCACTCGACGTAGAATTCTTCTTATAAAGCACCCCATTGCGGAGGCAATACGACGACAACCCCCGAGCAAGATACCGGGGTATTGTAGGATGCCCACCTTCAAGATGGTCAATAATCAGTCGCAGCTCGTCGTCGGCACGCTGTTTGGAGGCGAGATCGGACGTAGTGACTGCTCCGAGGAAGCTATCGTCGTCGGTGGCATCTGACGAAGGAGGGCCGACGGGCGCGCGGGACAGGCTATCAGCATCGGTGTGCTTCCGGCCAGACTTATAAATAACATCGAAATCGAACTCCTGCAGGCGCAATGCCCAACGTGCTAAGCGGCCACAAGGATCCTTTAAGTTTTTCAGCCAACACAAGGAGTGATGGTCAGTGATGACACGAAACGGTCGGCCATAAAGGTACGGGCGGAACTTGGCAGCGGCCCATACCACCGCCAAACATTCTTTTTCAGTGGTGGAATAGTTACACTCAGCACGGGAAAGTGCACGGCTGGCGTAGGCAATTACTTTCTCGACCCCGTCTTGGTGCTGAACTAGAACGGCACCAAGGCCGACGTTGCTCGCATCCGTGTGTAACTCTGTGTCGGCATCATCGTCGAAATATGCCAGGATCGGGGGTGACTGGAGCCGGCGTCGTAACTCGTCGAAAGCCATCTGCTGCTCGGCGCCCCAGGAAAATGATGCGTCATCTCGAGCTAGGAGAGTCAGAGGGCTGGCCATCTGTGCAAAGTGTTTGATAAAGCGACGATAATAGGAGCACAGCCCCAAAAACCGTCGGACTGCTTTTTTTGTGGGCGGGGACGGGAAAGGCAGCAACGGCAGCAAGTTTCTCAGGGTCAGCTCGGATGCCATCAGCACTCACGATGTGCCCAAGAAATTTCAATTCGGTGAACCCGAAGTGGCACTTTTGAGGCTTGAGAGAAAGGTTGGCAGACCGGACAGCTTCGAGAACAGTTCTCAGGCGGCGCAGGTGTTCTGAGAACGTCGGTGAAAAAATTATCACGTCGTCGAGATAAACAAGGCATGTCTGCCACTTAAGACCTGTGAGCACAGTGTCCATCATCCGCTGGAAGGTGGCAGGAGCACAGCAGAGCCCGAATGGGAGGACGCGGAATTCATAGAGCCCATCTGGTGTTACGAAGGCAGTTTTTTCACGGTCCCTCTCATCAACTTCAATTTGCCAATAACCACTCCTGAGGTCAATGGAGGAGTACTTGGCTCGGCGAAGTCGGTCGAGAGAGTCGTCAATCCGTGGCAGCGGATAGACGTCCTTCTTTGTCATACTGTTAAGTTTCCGATAGTCAACGCAGAAACGAAGTGTTCCGTCTTTCTTTTTAACGAGGACTACAGGCGACGACCATGGGCTGCTTGAAGGTTGAATGACGCCATCGGCGAGCATCTCCTTGACTTGCTGTTGGATAGCGTCTCTCTCCCGAGGAGACACACGATAGGGCTGCTGATGGATGGGTCGAGTGCCTTCATGCGTGATAATCCGGTGTTTAATGACCGACGTTTGCTGCACTTTAGATGAAGAAGTGAAGCACACATGAAACTCCAGCAATAGATCTTGGAGTTGCCTCTTTTCAACGGAGGAAAGGCTAGAATTGATGTCGACAGCGTGTACGGCATCATCCGGTTCAGTGCTAGGCGTAGCTTCCTCTGAAGCAAAACATTCGGCGACTTCGTGCAGATGGTCGACGTAAGCGATGACAGTGCCACGGAACAGATGTCGATGTTCATTGGAGAAATTGGTGACAAGCACCTCCGTCTCTCTTCCACGAAGGAAACAAAGACCTCTTGCCACAGAAACTCCCAAGGCGAGTGAGAGGGAGACATTAGGCTCAACAACCCGGAGGCCGTGATGTGGCTCCTCACAAGTAACTCTGGCGAGGATGCTGGCACGTGGTGGCACTGTGAGGCTATAATCGGCGACTCGCAGCGTGGAGTGGGACCCGCGGTACTCATGCCTTTCAGTGGCCAGTTTGGCGGAAAACGTCACCAAGTGGTTCGGTAGATCTATAGTGGCACCGTGCTCACGAAGGAAGTCGATGCCAAGAATAACATCACGAGAGCATTCGCGTAGAACAAGAAAAGTCGCAACAAATGTGCAGCCTCGCACCGTAACCCGGGCTGTACACTGTTGCATTTGGGTTGCAAGCCCCAAGGGTAGCGTTGGCCTGGCGGCCTGGGGCACAGCTGGAAACATCCGAAGGTCCCGGCAAAGGATGAGTCGACTGGCAACAGAACAACTTGTTTATTCTGGCATCGCAAAAGAGCAGCCGGTCAGGGCGACCACGTTACTCGAAGGAAGAAATCGAAGTCTCTCTCGGCGTCCGGGGCAGCGGCGTTTTATACCCTCGGAGTCGAGGGCAAGAGGGAACGGCATGGGAAGAGGCGCCCGATACGGCGACGCTTCGACATGTCCCAACACCCTCTCAATGCTAAGGCCTCTCCACCGGCCGCGTGACGTCACGCCAAGGGACCGTGCAGGCCCCGCGCTCCGCGATTTCAGCGCGCCGCGCCCGTCTGCACTATTCGGGTACTGCCGTACGTAGCTGCCTTATAAGTGATTCCTTCATTTTCATTTTTGTCGTTGCTGCAGAAAAGAAATTCGCTAGTTTGTGCGCGCCTTAGGCTATCATTTTATCTGCTTTATATATTTTTTTTATTGCAGAACACCTTATTGTCAAGAAAGTTCGAGCTGCTAATACAGTTTTTTATAATAAACAATTTAGCATACGGCCGCCAATTTCGCATTATTGGTCATTATAATAAAAAATTGATTAGTTAATTTCAATTAATCATCTAATTATTAGGTTCTATCACGTACATGATGTCTGCCGTGCGGTAAAATCCATCCGCACAGACCGCACATGCGTATATCTAGTTGTTAAAGTAGAAGTTCGTGAACATTGAAAAAAAAAACACCGTCTACTGCGCATTGTGTTAGTTTTATTCTGTATTGTGTTTTGCTTAAAGCTTTCACACACAGCAATAATGACACTCACAATAATGTTGCGCTGTTGAGTATTTGTACAGCTAATCTGACCCTTACAATAAAAAACGACGAGACACCAGCAATGAAGTGTGCGCAAAGCATTTTTATTGCTTGGGAATAAAACTTACTTCTTCTTAAGCGTTGCTGCTTTCCGGGCTGCGGCCTTCTGCTGCGCATTGTCTTGTATGGCATCATTTCTTAGTTTGCAAAAGTTGTTTAGAACAACGTTGGTTGCAACGCGTACTACCAAGCGCAGGAGAGTTTGTGCAGTGTGGCCATTTTCACATGTCTCAATGTCGTGTTCGTCCAGGAGGGAAATCGTCTGTGAAATCACGACACCACGTTGATTTCTACAGGAGAGAAAATCTTCCGCGGTTGCTCCAAAAGACAACTTCTCTGCAACTAGTTTAGTCATCAGTACCATGTGAACTGTGCATGGCTGGGGAAACTTCAGCCCTCCTCTCGACAGGTTAGCTATCATGGCAGTATTTTCCGCTTCGATCTCTCGATTTTCAATCACCAATGTGCTGAAGCAAGCAGAACATGAAAGCTTCTTTAAAGCAGCATGAGCAGCGTATCCTGCAATGTAGACAATAGCATCCATGTCAGAGTGGGCGTGTGTAATATCGTCGTCGCTGACAGCCACAGAAAAGTTGCATGGGACAAGATCCTCACTTACGTCTTCAAACTCTGTTTCCTCGCGTGGAAATGTCAAAAGTTTTTGAAGACGAAGCTTCTTCTCACATTCGTAGAGCTGACGCACGGAAATGTGGTACTGTGATCCTGCCAGCTGGCGGTAACGGCCGAACCGGTCTTCTAGCGCATCCGTCTGAAATTTGCCCAGCAGTACGTACTTGAAGTGAAGTTCTTCTAAGCAGTAGCGCGAGAGTTCTACCAGAGAATAGCATGTCAGTCGCAAAGCACTGTGAGTCTCTTTCGTCAGCGAGCCACTGGTGATGTTTATTCTTGCCCAAGCGTCCAACCAGTCCACAACGCCGCTCAGGAAAGCTAACTGTGTGTCATCAACAGACGTTACAGGGTCTTGCATGCTGTCCCTTAGCCTCTGGCCTTTGCAAGGGGTCTTAACATTGACTATTTGCCACCATGTGAGGATAACGTCAATGAAAAGAGCAGTCGACTCAGCTTGAGGAATCTTGAACGCGGAACCATGTGTCCTGAGGGCATTTGAAACAAACTGATTAATGACGTCGAGAGCGAGCTTTACATTTTGCCGCTCCATTGAGGTTGGATTCACGGCTTTTGCGTTCAGTCTGTAAGCAGCCTTCACAAGCGACGTCTTCTCTGAAGAATAAAGCTGCCGCACAGCTGCGAAAGAAGCAGCTTTCATACGAGGAGGCCCTTCGGGCATTGCTCCACTCAAGTCCATTTCAGGGAAATAGAGGCATGTTCCAGGGTTTTTCTGGTTAATCCAATTGTTCCTAATGCACTTCAAGAGATGCACAGGATCGACCACGTAGAAAAGAGGGCGAGCGTTATCGGCTGGATGGGGATAGACAATGCTCACCTGAGGACTTGTAGCAAATAACGACATCATCTTGCGGTTCAGAGCATTGTTGTCCGTTATCACAGCGATAATTTTGAGCCCCATTTTCTCAACATTAATGATTATGTTCTTAGCATGCTCGTGCAAAATTTCTGCGCTCAGTTTGCTCACAGGTAATATGTGAATGACGTCCTTGTTTGCAGAAAGGAGTGATTGTACCATGAACACATGGGCTGTTGTTGCTGGTTCCGTTGAATGAACCGACGATCCTACTATTGTGCCCCCTTTGTAGTCGAAGTATGGTTTTATGTGGATCTCATCGATCATCAGGGTCACTGTCTTCTCGTGGTCTTTCATTGATTTGACTCGTTCTCGGATGTAGGAGAGACAGTGCGGTTGATTTTGCTCCACAAGAGGGTCAGCTTTGTAATTTGAGCAAACACGGCGCAGTGTGGAAGGATGGGGCAGAATGATTCTTGATGCAGCTCTTGTGAAGTGATATGCGTGAGGAGAAATTGAATTCAAAATACTGGCGAATACCAGCAGCTCTGCGCTATACACATGCTGTTTCGCGAGGAGAAGCTCTATCTGCTCAACCAGAAATTTCAGCAAAGAAGACTGTTCTTTCGTCGTATCACTGTCCTCAATGAGGTCTGCAAGCAGTGAACCGACAAACTGCAATACTTTAGTATGTTTCGACTCTTTCGTCACCTCAGGTATATTATGCAAGCCTATCTCGAGTTCTTCTAGCAGCAAGGACAGGCTGGAGGTGTCGCATACTTGAGCTGGCAGAATCCTGCCTGAAGGAAGCGACAGAAGCTTCACTCCATTCAAGAAAACAGAAAGTGACAGATCAGGGAGAACTACCAAGGCGCATTTCACATTAGGTGAAGGATCATTCTCGATGAGAAGGAACCTAACGCACTGCTCATCGACAGAAACGGTCCAGAATTTCGTGTTGCAGATTCCAGGCAACTTAGATTTGAACTCCTCGTAAGATGAAACTTTGTTTCTTTTCTGTTCAAGCTCATTAGACTGAAGTGACTTCCTCATAGCCTCCTGCAAAGCAGCGTTTTCCCTTCTTGCTTTTTTCGTCTCTGGCGATTCACTCCGTCCAGGCGTTGAGGACAAGTATTTTGGGCAGTTTGGAAAAACAGAAGGCGCAGCATCAATCTTCAACTGTAGCCTGTCACGCTTCACCTCTATTATTTTCCCTGTCAGTTCATCTTGGTGTGACAACGTCGTAATGAAGTCGCCTGCGTGGAAGTGCAGTTCACACACCTGCACGAGAAAATGAAGCAAGGCCATTCGCCATGACTCTCCATTGCCTAAAACACTAAGTAAAAAGAGTCTGAATAGTGAACAGCTTTTACATATTTACACAGCTTTTACACAAGCCTTATGCACATCCACAGAACTAAATGCTTCCTGGACAATTCATACATAAGTGTAAGAAGTGATATCATTGCCTACAAAGACAGCATGCCTTTCCGGGAGCGACAGCTCACAACTAAGATAATTACCAGCGCCTATTAAGCAATATTTCAGAGTCTTACCCTCGAATGCTCTGTAGGTGTGAAATCCTTCCGTGGAATGGCTCGCAACCAGGCTTTTCTTCGTACTTCGTCTCTTGGGAAGCAATAAACACGTACTTTGGGACCATTCTGGTAGTTCCCGCGGCACCCGGGAACACAGCACCGGCCCATGTTTCACGAAGTTGCACTCGCTACACGGCAGGCAATCAGTTTCCCATTCGTGCGCTAGCACAGGTACGCACGCCACACAAGAAACGGCCACACGAAACAGACACAGCCGTGCGAGGAGCGAACGGAAATGCACCCAACGCCAGGCTGAAAGACTCAAGCAGCAGCTAGACGCTCACTGCAAGACTGCGTTCGTGTCTGTGCTTGCCCGGGCAAGCGCGAGCACATCGAGGGAGACAACCGAGCGGAGCGGAGCCGCGCTTGGTGAGCAGCCTGACCGGACACTTGGCGTGACGTAGCGCGTGTGGAAAGGAGGGCCTGGAGAGGCCTGAAGAAAGTATTTAGAGGGTGTTGCATGTCCAGACGTGACGTGTGCGTCCGCCGGGCCGGCGCCGGTCAGACCTCCTCGCCTCCCAGTTGGGGAGCTCCTCTCCCCGGCTGCCGCGCTTTGACAAGCGTGGGCACCAACATGCACACACACACACACACGCACGCACGACGACACGTGGCACTGAAACCTGCCTGGACGCGCTTGGCGGGAGGCGTTGCGGCAGCGCTGAACGGGTCCAAATGACCGCCGCTTTGAACGAAGCCCCGGCGTCCGTTGCATCCGCGCCGGCTATACCGCGCGTTGTAGGCGAAACGTAACAGACCGCCCCGCCGGGAGAAGGAGATCCCGATGGTCAGGGGACTGCATCCGCTGTCCAGAGGGATGTCGCTCGATGATGCTCGTAATCGAAACCGATGGCCCCTCGACGTTGCTTGAGCGCAGCGCACAGAGAAGGCCTCGTTCACATGTTCAGGATCACACAGGACACTGCAAAGTGACTTCGGGAGAGTTGCCATTTTTGTGCTCGTTCCCAGCAAGCGTAAGAACTACGCCGAAACGCAACCGCTCAGTCAGCAAGCACGAGACAACCCTCACTAAGCTCTGCCAGGCTCTTTCCCCTTTTATACTACTGCCTAGTTCCTTACAGTAGTCAAGCAGCACTCAGAACGCGTCCACAAATTGGAAAATTGCACTAGAACGCACATAATCACTTTGAAACACTGAACAAAAGCAATATGTTAAAAATCCTGCCTCAGGAAGAAAACATCACTAACAAACAACTTTGAGGCGGATTCCCACGTTAGGGGCTTCGACTTAAGCCATCGGCGTTACCGTTGAGACTCCCCTTTTTGTAACGCACCTCAAAGGAATATTGTTGCAAAGCGAGGCTCCAGCGCAGGAGGCGGCCATTTTTGGGAGAGATGGTCTGCAGCCATTGGAGAGGGCAGTGATCCGTCTCAATGATAAACCTCGAGCCGGCTAGGTAGCATGACAATTTCTGAACGGCCCACACGAGACACGCACACTCTTTCTCGGTGGCGCTGTACGCCTGCTCACGACAGGTCAGCTTACGACTAGCATACAGGACGGGGTGTTCCACTTCTCCATTGTCCCTTTGGCACAGTACAACGCCCATGCCTCGCTCACTAGCATCGCACTGAACAACGAACCCTTTTGTATAGTCTGGCGATCGTAGCACAGGCTGGCTTGTTAGGGCGCTCTTTAGGGCGCTAAAAGCTCTTTCCTTTGTCTCGCTCCAGACGACTGTTTGGGGCTCTGTTTTTCTTAGAGCATCCGTCAGGGGAGCCGCGATATCGGAGTACCTGGGGATGTACCTCTGATAGTAGCCGGCGACACCTAAGAACGACCGAATATCGGTCTTCGTGCGCGGTTGCGGGAAGTCTCGCACAGCGGCCACCTTTATTTCAGAGGGGCGGCGACGACCCTGTCCAATCACGTGACCGAGGTAGACAACCTCGGCCTGTGCTAATTGGCACTTGGGAGCCTTGACTGTCAAGCCCGCTTCGCGCAGGCGGGTTAGCACTGCCCGCAAATGTGCCATATGCTCAGACCAGCATGCGGAGAATATCGCTACGTCGTCTAAATACGGTAAAGCGAATTCTTCCTGTCCCCGCAACACTTTGTCCATGAGGCTTGAAAAGCAGTATGGCGCGTTCTTCAAACCATAACTCAAAACTTTAGGACGGAATGTTCCCATTGATGAAATTAACGCCGCATACCTACTAGCCTCTTCTGTAAGTGGAACCTGCCAATAACCCCTGACAAGATCTAGGGTGGAAATAAACTGAGCGCTACTAACTTTCTCAAGGCGCTCCTCGATGTTAGGGATCGGATAAATTTGATCCTTAGTGATGGAATTAAGCCTGCGGTAGTCGACGCAAGGACGAGGTTCCTTGCCCGGTACCTCAACTAAAATCAAAGGGGAGGTATAATCACTCTCACCCGCCTCAATAACACCGAGCTGTAGCATTTTCTTTACCTCAGCCTCCATAATATCGCGCTGGCGGGGTGACACCCGGTACGCCTTGGATCGTACTGGCTCTGGGGAGGTAAGTTCTATATTATGAGTAAGGACAGAAGTCCTACCAGGCCTCTCAGAGAACTGACCTTGAAACTCTTGTAAGAGTTGGTGTAGTTCGGTTTTCTGCTCAGGCGACAGCGGTGCTTTAATGATTAAGTCACTAATGACCTGATCAGTGTCTTCCCTGTTCGTCACTGAGCCTATTCCCGGAAGCTCGACTGGAAGCTCTTCTAACTTTCCCGTGTCGGGCATTTCCTCTCCAGTACCTGATGCCTTCAACGCTACAGGCTCAATTTTATTCAGTTCGGACGTGCTCTGAATATCAGCTTGCTGCGCCTCCGACCCTTTCTCATTGTTCGACAACGTCGGCCCCGCAACTACCGCCTTTGCAGCGAGCTCCCGAACTCTCGGTCTGGTTAAGGCCTGAACGCTAGCCTCACCAAACAAAAGCCCCTTCTCGCGCAGGAGGTGATCGGACCTGTTCGAAAATAGGTACGGGTACTGGGGGGGCAGCATAGATGACACTACGGCCTCCGTCTCAAGTGCTCCGAAAGGTCCTTCAATAAGCACTTTTGCTACGGGCAGACACACGCTATGAGCTTCCACGGCTTGCTTGATCCATGCGCACTCGCCCGTGAACATATCGGGTTCTACGTAAGAGGGGTGAACTACATCCATTGTAGCTGCGGAATCACGAAGCACTCGGCACTCTTTCCCGTTCACGAGGAAGTCTCGCATGTAAGGCTCGAGAAGCTTCATGTTCTCGTCAGTGCTACATAATGACAAACACACGACTTCTCTTTTTGTTTCTGGACACTGCGCCGAAAAGTGACCCGGCTTCTGGCACGTATAACACACGCGCGCTTGCCTCCTCTCGAACCGCTTTCTGCGTTCGGCTTCGGCTGCCGCCGTCTCCTTATGTTCGGTCGGACTGCTTTCACTCGCATCCGCACTACGTGTGTCCCCCCTTGCTCTCATGGGTGTGAACTTCGGCCTCTCAGACTTGGAGCCAAATTCACCCTTTTGACCGTCCTTAGCTCCGCGAGCCCGACGCGTCACAAACTCCTCGGCTAGCTCGGCGGCTTTAGCCACTGTACTAACGTCTGGCCTATCCAAGACCCAGTACCGCACGTTCTCAGGTAACCGACTATAAAACTGTTCTAGCCCGAAACACTGCAGAATTTTCTCGTGGTCACCAAACGCTTTCTCTTCTTTGAGCCACTCCTGCATGTTTGACATAAGCCTATAGGCAAACTCTGTATATGACTCGCTTCTGCCTTTTTCATTTTCCCGAAACTTCCGACGGAACGCCTCCGCTGACAGCCTGTACTTTTTTAGCAGACTCGATTTCACTTGGTCGAAATCCTCTGCCTCCTCTCTCTTCAAGCGAGCGACTACGTCGGCCGCCTCGCCGGGTAACAAAGTGAGCAAGCGCTGTGGCCACGTTTCCCGAGAGAACCCCTGCTTCTCGCACGTTCGCTCAAAGTTAACCAGGAACAAACCAATGTCCTCTCCAAGCTTAAACGGCCGCATCAGGTCAGTCATTTTGAACGATACCCGCTCTCCTGCACCGTGTGCCTGACTTCCATTACGAGCGCGTTCCATCTCTACCTCGAGACGCTTCATTTCCAAAGCGTGTTGACGGTCGCGCTCTTTCTCTTCTTGCTCTTTACGTTCGCGCTCCTCTTTTTGCTCTTTACGTTCGCGCTCCTCTTTTTGCTCTTTACGTTCGCGCTCGTCTTTCTCTTTTTGCTCCCTCTCCTCAATGGTCTCAAGGCATTCCGACAGATCGTCATCCTCAGCCTCTAACTCAAGAATAGCCCTTAGCAGTTCTGGTTTTCTGAGTTTGTCTGAGACCTCCAGACCCAACTCTCTTGCAAGCTCCAGCAATTTCGGTTTGCGCAACGACTTCAAATCCATGGCTGCTCCGAATGCTGTTTTCTCTACTGCCTACTATTGTCTTGCCGCAAATTAACCCGGCAGCAACGACAACACAATTACCAGCTCTGTTTCTGACACTAACAAAAGCCTGGCAAAACTCAGAAGAAGAAAGTCCCGCACTCACCAAACCTCGCAGCCAAGAATTCAGCGCAGTCGTTCCGCTGCAGGCAACCAGTCATCACACAGGGCTCGTTGCACTGCTCCCGGATGGTCGTTGAGCTGCTCAGCATACAGTTGACCGCATATCTTCGCTGCTGGCCTCCGTTGTCGCGATCCCACCGCTGGCAACCAGTTGTTGCAAAAGGGTTGCAAGACCCAAGGGTAGCGTTGGCCTGGCGGCCTGGGGCAAAGCTGGAAACATCCGAAGGTCCCGGCAAAGGATGAGTCGACTGGCAACAGAACAACATGTTTATTCTGGCATCGCAAAAGAGCAGCCGGTCAGGGCGACCACGTTACTCGAAGGAAGAAATCGAAGTCTCTCTCGGCGTAGTAAGTGGATGAAAGGGGAAGAGGAAAGGAAAATGCACGGGCCTGTGACTGGTGTTAAAGCACCACCACCACTGCCGGCGTGCAGATAGAGAGAAGGATAGGTAGGGTTTCAGAGGAAGAAGGAAAAAGGGAAAAAAGGGGGGAGTATACAGATGCGGGAGACGCCGTCAACAGTCAGTCAGTTGCCTTGGGCTAGCAATAGCCGTCCAGACCCGTCTCCTCCAGGAAGGCGAGGAGAGACCGGAACGCCTTGGAAGCGTTGGGGCCGGTGGGGAAGAGGAGGGCACTGGCCGAGTTTGATGGAAGGCTCAGGTCCCTGTAGCAGGCAGCCAGCTTTGCCTGGTGGGTGGCCAAGACAGGGCAATCGAGGAGGAGGTGGTCGATGGTCTCCTCCGAATGGCCACAGCGGGAGCAGTCCGCCGTGAGGGCCAAACCCTTGCGGTGGAGCCTAGCACCGGTCCAGGAGCATCCGATGCGGAGCCGGAGCAGGAGGGACCTCTGACGTCTTGTGATCCCCTTGTCTGGCAGGCGTTGTGGGGGTTTCCCTTGGGCAACCCTGGGGTCGGGGTGCTCCATTAGGAGCTGCCGCTCCGCGATGCCTCTGGCCACATCCAAGGGCACCACAGCAGTAGAGCAGGGGGTAGGGTGTCCATGCGCAGCCTTGGCCAGGGCATCTGCCTCCTCATTCCCTGGGACTCCAACGTGGCTGGGGATCCAGGCCAGGGAGATAGAGCAGCCATGGGAACAGATTCTGTCCAGTCTGGCTGCCAGCTTGCGCACGATGGGCAGCCGGCTCCGTGGCTCTTGCAGAAGCTGAAGGGCCACCCTGGAGTCGCTCAGAATGGCCACAGTCTGCAGCGCGGGGTGGGACTCCAGGATGTCGGCAGCCAGGTGGAGGGCCGCCAGCTCTGCTGTGGTCGAGCTGGCCACGAACGGAAGCCTGGCCTGCCGGCTTTCTCCCAACGAAGGAGCGGTGCAAGCAGCTGCGGCAGACGGGCAAGCACCCATGAGGACCGACCCGTCCGTGTAGAGCTGTGTGCAGCCGGCCAGGTCCTCCTCCAGGGTCGCTGCTGCTTCCTGCCGGAGGCCAACTGCAGGGGTGAGGCGCTTCGGCCTGGTGCCCCGTGGTGGCATGAGCACCCGGAACTGATGGCCCAGGTCCGGTCGTGGAGGGGAAGGAAGGTGCTCCGGCTGCCCACCCACCAGCTGTTCGAACTCCTGGGCAACCTTCCCCATTCGAGAATGAGGGTGGCCGAGGAGGCGCTCCAGGAGGGGACGCCCGTCCGGGGCGAGGTGGAGACGCTCAGCATGGCGGAGCGCAGTCCGCTGGGCCTGCAGCATCATGGGCCACACGCCAGCCTCTGCAAGTGTGGCCGAGATATGGGAGCCACGGGGAAGTCCCAGACAGAGACGGACTGCAGCCCTCTGAGATCGCTCGATGGCCAGCTGCTGTTGTATGGTCATCTGGACCAGAGGGAGGGCGTACAGGAACTGGGCCCCTGCCATGGCCTGGAAGAACCGGAGCCCCATTTGTGGGGTGATACCGTTTCCCCCAGCCAGGAGACTCCGGATGGCGCCACGGACCCTGGTTGCCTGTCGGCAGAATGCCTTGACGGCTGGGCGCCAGGTGAGGTGGCGGTCGATCAGGAGGCCCAGGTCGGCGTCCGGGGCAGCGGCGTTTTATACCCTCGGAGTCGAGGGCAAGAGGGAACGGCATGGGAAGAGGCGCCCGATACGGCGACGCTTCGACATGTCCAGACGTGACGTGTGCGTCCGCCGGGCCGGCGCCGGTCAGACCTCCTCGCCTCCCAGTTGGGGAGCTCCTCTCCCCGGCTGCCGCGCTTTGACAAGCGTGGGCACCAACATGCACACACACACACACGCACGCACGACGACACGTGGCACTGAAACCTGCCTGGACGCGCTTGGCGGGAGGCGTTGCGGCAGCGCTGAACGGGTCCAAATGACCGCCGCTTTGAACGAAGCCCCGGCGTCCGTTGCATCCGCGCCGGCTATACCGCGCGTTGTAGGCGAAACGTAACAACACATACCCAGTGGTGCAACCACATGTCCGCCTGCCGTCCGTATGTCTGGTCCGTTCCATGGCGTCACCACGTTTTTCAGTGTCCTTGTAAGCCGCCCGCTAAGGATAGAATAATCGGCTCCCGTATCAACTAAAGCGCTGACCTCCTTCGTGTCGACGATAATAGGGATGTCCAGGGAGACCCGGCCAAGACCAGGGCCTGTCGACGTCGGTTCGGAGTGAAGTGAGCGGTGTGGCGGCGGAAGCTGGACGGCGGTTGGGTGGTCGGCGTCGGGACAATTTAAGCGACACGGCGGTGATAACTGGTCGGCGATGCGGACGACGTCGGAGCGATCTGGTCTGTGCGGCGAAAACTGGACAGGAATTCGGCGTTCGACGTCGGAGTGAAGTGAGCGGTGCGGCGGTGGAAGCTTTACGGCGAATCGGTGTGCGGCGGCCTCGCCCCCAAAGGTCGCCGGAGCTAGTTTTCCCGATGAGGGCTCGAGGAACCATGGCGTCCAGCGGTATACCGTGGCCCAGAAGGCGAAGAGCGACGAGGCGAAGGCGAGCGCGACTCGCGACGAGGAGAATGTGGCAGACTACGCTGGCGGGTGACGTACTCGGCGATGTCCTGAGGCCGCTGACCAGGCCGTGGACGAGGGCTGTCGGGGGAAAATGCTCTAAGGCCCATCTGACGATAAGGGCACTGCCGGTAGAGGTGACCTGCTTCGCCACAGTGGTAGCAGAGAGGGCGGTTATCTGGAGCGCTCCAGAGATCAGTCTTCCGGGGCGCCTGGCGCCGATCTGCCCAAAGGGGCAGCGGTTCCGCAGCGTGCACAGCGACCTGAGGTTGCGAGTAAGGCGAAGAGGTAGGTAGCAGGGCTGGGCGGCGTGTGACATCAGCATAAGTCATCCGCTGGGTGGGGCCCGGGGGTGGTGGTGGAACGACTGTATTTGTAGGTGGCGTGAGTGCGTTCTGGACCTCCTCACGGATGATGCTGGCCAGGGAAGCTGCACCAGGAGTAAATGATCCATGAAGTTGCTGGAGCTCCTCGCGAACCACGGTGCGAATGAGGTCGCGAAGGGAGCTCATATCTTCCCCGGGATTGTAGTCGGTTCGGTCAGACGGCGGTAGTGTGGAGATGGAATTCAGCGGCCGACCGTACTGGCTGCATCGCTGCTGTAGCAGTTTCTCCATGGTCACAGCTTCAGCCAGAAACGCCGCGACTGTGGTGGGCGGGTTCCGCACGAGGCCGGAAAAAAGCTGTTCTTTGACGCCGTGCATCAGGTGCCGCACCTTCTTCTCCTCACTCATGGACGGGTCGGCGCGATGGCAAAGGCGCATGACGTCTTCAACGTACATTGCGACCCCTTCGTTCTGACGCTGAACTCGAGAGGTTAGGGCACGCTCGGCATTCTCTCGGCGGTCACTGTTGGCGTACGTACCGAGGAGCTGGCTTCGGAAGGCCGGCCACGTAGAGAATGTGGCCTCGCGGTTCTCGAATCATGTCCGAGCAGCGTCTTCAAGGCTGAAGTAGACGTTCCGCATTTTCGCAGCGTCGTCCCAGCCGTTAAATGTCGCGACCCTTTCGTAGTGAGCTAGCCAGTCCTCGGCGTCTTCAAACTGCTCACCGTGAAATGGTTTAGGGGTGCGTGGGGTCTGAAGGATGAGACAGGACGAAGGGGTGGAAGGGACAGTCATGGTACGGGCGGGCGGTGTCGTTGCCACAGCTAAGGTCTCTTCGTCAAGAGCGAAGGCCTCGGGGGGGGGGGGGGGGGGGGGGCAAGCCTCGGAGCCGTCGGCTGGTACGATGAACAGGAGTGGTCACGAGAGGCGGCCGCGTAGGATCGTCCGCAGGAGAAGGGATCATCGATGGCACCTCCACCAGTGTCACGACTGAAGTCACAGGGAAGGTACACGTTGCCGAGGACCAGAGAATAAGGTCGGCTTGCCGTTCCGATCACAGAGACAAGCACCAGCGCGCCGCTCGTGCCCACAACAACCGCTTCGTCGTCGTCGGCACCAAACAAGGCTGTCGCGCGGCGCTAGGCACGTGGCAATATTACGTTAGTGCCCATAATATGACCTGAACGAGATATCCATAGGATAACGTGTCAGAACATATAAAGCAAGGACTTCCCACGGATGATGTCCCTCGCAAGTATTCAAAGGTGTTCAGATATTCGGCTATCATTCCGATATCACTGGGACCTGGTGTTGTCACTGGGGTAAAAAGGTTAAAGACTAAGTTACAACCCTTTTTGTGTGCGACAGCTAGGTTTTACCTTGTTAAAAAAAAACTGAATTTATGTTCAGAAACTCAGATTAAACTGAAAAACATTCACTCACCTGGCAGTCTAGTTCCTGGCATCTTTGCAAACTAAATAAAATGTTGGTGTCCTGTCAAAGCATAGGTCTTGAAGAGAGGCTTTCAGTTGGCAGAAAAGCAACCTCTGTAAGCCTTGTTACCAAAGTTCCGACTGTAGCATCTTAACTGTCAAGTCTTAACATGTTAAGACTTATTACATCTTAAATGACCAATTTTGAAGACAGAAGGAGCAAACTTTTTCATAATAAATGCATCGTCGGTTAAGGGCATGCTCTATGGGCCTAGCAGGGCTACTTCAATGGCTGTGTGTGGAGCAAGCCAACACTTGGGCTACACAGGTACTGTCAGAGTACCACTATGCAGCATCGCCGGAAATGTCTTCAATAACAAAACATTTCTAGTAAAGCTTTCAACAGGAAATAAAAACCTCTCACTGAGAAAAAAAGTTATTTTTAACATGAAAAGAACCGTCAGCCAAAAATATTTGAAATTTTGCTTCTAGATGCAACGTACGAATTTTTAAAACGTAAAAACCAAAAGCCCTAGAGCCTAGCAATAGTGCAGAAGCTAGGTAGTAGCTTTTCTAAGTACATCTTTCATAACTGAACTATCTGCAGAAAGGCCAGTGCTTTTTTTTTTATGGGCATTTGGCAACAGCATTACTTCATTCCAAAGGCACAAGCAACAGCACACACCGTTGTCACCCTCCCTCTTCAAATAATCCTTGCATGCAATATCCACTTCCGTTTAATACTTTTTAGCTAACGAACTGATTCTCATTGAACAAAACAAAGCTGGAGATTATTAGGCATAAAGGATTGTATTAATAAAACAAAAATTATAAAGTTCAAATCTCACACTGATATTATGGCATTATGCTCAATTAATATCTAAAAATGATAATTCAGTCATATTACCAAACACAGCAGTACAGTTAAACGTACCTGTTAGTACCTTGCCTTGACTGCACTGGTTGCACAGCAGGTCAAACATTTCAGATTAGCCATATCAAGGCCTGTACCAGGTGGAATCAAAACTGTGGAATAAGATTTTGCAATCGCACTGCAATTATGACGTGATAAATCATGAAAATCAGATTTGGAGTGTTCACGTGCACCTAGTTCAGTTGCCCAGTAATGCAGGAGTGCACTGCTTTGAACCTCTTATTTTTCTCCAGATCTCATAAGCGTAAATGCAGCTGTTTACAAGGAATACCATTGTAAGGCTTGTTTAGAAATCAACACCTTCTGCTTACTTCTAATTAGTTGTACTGCAACATCTTGCAGGAAACATTTCCTCTCCCGCAAGCTCATTATACATCTGCAATCATGTGCTGAAGTCCAAAATGCAAGATGCACATGTCACATAGAAATGTAACCATTGACTAAAGCTCCAAGTAGATTGATTTCAAGGTGTAACACTTATGAAATGAATAGCTTTCTTATTTCGGTGGTACTTTCCGTCAAAATAGTATTACACGTGGCAGTGGAGAGTTAATCATAGCTATCGAATCTTCTTGCCTGATACAGTTGCCAAAATTCTCCAAAGATATCACTGCAGTCTCACTTTTATATAGTTTTCTGGCTTATCTGAACTCTGCTCTCAGTAAAAATCACATACTTGCAATCCTGGGAGACTGATCTTCTATATAGCTGAACTTAAAATTCCTCCTTTAGTGTCTCGTTAAAGCATCCAGAATAATATTTTCATTAATGCCACAGTGCATTTCCACAATTTGGTTGTCTTCACTTTGAGCCCATTCTGCAACTGTTGTTCTTTTGTCTCTGCCCAATATGTCCTGAAGACTGCTCACAACCTTCTTGCACCCGAGAAAGCAGAATAATTCTAATTACACACTGCATGCAAGGCCACTCACAATTCACCATTGTTTTAGCCATGGCAGAACAATGTCAGTGCGTATAAATTTACGTAATTATATGTTCTTCTGGCAATGCACATTGTGTTAAACAATGAACTCAAGTAAAATGGCTTCCCTTTCCAGTTTGTTTGGTTAATGGGGTTTAACGTCTCAAAGCAACTCGGGCTATGAGGGACGCTGTAGTGGAAGGCTCTGGAAAATTTCGACCACCTGGGGTTCTTTAACACGCGCAGATATCACACAATACATGGGCTTCTAGCATTTCGCCTCCATCGAAATGTGACCACCGCGGCCGGGATCAAACCCGCATCGTTCTGACCAGTAGCCACCATAACAACTGAGCCACCATGACAGTTCCAGTATGTTTCTTTGACTGTGTATACAAGCAATTAAATAATGGTCTCTAAACTGTTCAGCTTACTTTTGTGTTTAGATAAACGAGTTTGCCTCAAAGCACCAATGCACCACTCTTCTCTTGCAGGGGAACATGGCACACTCCATATCCTCAATCTGCAATCAGTGGGCACAACTGGAAATTGGGAAATATGCAGTTTCTGCCACTGTATTATCCAGTTCTGGAAGGCACAATGCATTCACTGCAGCGTTAACGTGAAGGAACTAGTTCACTAGAACCAATGGATAATTTATGGCATGAAAAATTTCTTAATCACAGTTTAAATGTTGAGACATACACCCTGGCAACTGGAACAAGCAACTGCATCACCAAGTGCAGCACTCAAGAAACACCAGGAGACGTGTAAAGCAGTAACCGCATGAAGCGATGCTCCTAGCGATGAGACGCATGATGGTGACAGTCGTTGCCTACTGCTGCCGCTGGTATACTGGCATGCAGAGACGAGACTTGAAAAATAGAGCGGCGCGTTTTCAGCGTTGCTCTGTTGCCGCCACCTCACCGTTCAGTCACCTTGCGTCATCAGGGAAGCAGAGCTGTGCTAGTACACCATTTTCAAGATTAAATAGCATGAATGATAAAAGCACTGATGAAAACTCTGGTAATAGATTGCATAAGGATACAGCGCAGTGGTGCTGACTTGCAAAAAGCGATGTTCCTCTAACACATCTTTCAATAATAACTAACAATATATAAACCACAACTGCTTTTTTTCTTTTATTTTATTCCTACCAAACTTTGATTTGGTTTGGTTTACTGGGGTTTAGCGTCCCAAAGCAACTCAGGCTATGAGGATGCTGTAGTTAAGGGCACTGGAAATTTCAACCACCTGGGGTTCCTTAGCGTGCACTGACATCACACAGTACACGAGCCTCTAGGATTTCGCCTCCATCAAAATGCGACAGCCGCGGCCAGGATCGAACCCACATTTATTATTGGGTCAGCAGCTGAGCGCCTTAACCAGTGAGCCACCGCAAAGACTTCTACCAAGCTTTGAAAAAGCTATTCTGATGCATGGCTCAGACTTAGCGAGCATTGGCAGCTTCTTTGCTGAAACCGCACTAGAAAAATATACTTCATTCGCAAAATAGCTAGGTCGGAAGATGCGGACCCCGAATGCATTCTGCACTTAGCTAGACTTGCGAGCTCCTTTTAGGCGATTTCTGACAGATTGCGTTTGCGCATGTATAGCCAGTGTAGTTGCTTACCGAAAAAACTAAATTTTCTGCAAAACTCAGAACTGAGCAACACGATGAGACAGTGGTTCTGCAGCCCTCAGCTCATTGTACGATGCTGCCGTGAATTATTGCCACATGTATTTCTGTGCATGTCTATGTCTGGAAAGTAACAAGCCACCAGCCAAGTAAGCACTCATTACTTATATGTGGGCATATGTGTCAAGTCTTCAAGTAAGGACGTCCTTCCCCACATAATTACAAAATATAACAAGCCTTCGAGTCCAAGCAACCATAGTACAAATGAAAGTTGGACAGAAAGCGTTATTCAAAGCATTTTAATTTTTTGAGAAACCGCAGCAGCTGAGTAAAACTAATAAATATGTAAAAGAGCGTCACAAGTGGATACTGTAAATGTTGGTCATGATATACCTAATGAACCAAGCAGTGCCATCAAAGCCAATTGTGTTTGTTTTGCCTCATCTCTAACAAAAATATGCACTTTATTGACCCGGACATAGAAATTGCTAAATACAGCAGTAGAAATGCCATATAAGTTATTCACCTTTTGCATCCTATGTACAGGCATTACAAGAGCAACCATGTCAAAGACACCAGTAGAAAAAAAAAAATCTAGGCTTTGCAGAAGTAAAAAAAATATGTTAATGCTGCAATGAGTCTTCATATTAAGGCCAAATACAGTAAAACTCACTAAAAGTGCGTTCCCGTTAGTGTCTTTCACATAAGTGAAATTGCGAACTTGACTAAAGCTCGGAGAGAGCTCAACAAGGATTTCCATCTGTCAAACTTGGTGGGAAAAGGAATGGACACACAACCCATGCTGAGTACACTATGCAGTTGGGTCAGAAAATCCTAAATTGACAGGAAGATAGGAACTGCTTATTATCGGGATGCTTTTTTTTTAAACCTCGCTTATGCTTATATTACCAAGAAACTAGAAACAGGCCCAACATGTATAATACGCCTTTTCTGAAAAGGATGCCAGACTGTTTTTCTCTCAAGTTATCTAGAAACTTAAGCCCGTTCAGTTGCAATGCGTGAAACTGACTGCTGTGAGCATTCCGAAACACACTGACACTTATTGTCTCGCATCAATTCAGCACACACACACACAAATACCACACACTTGGGACGCATACAGCATGTGACCAGACTTTGCTTTTCTTTACACAACAAGAAAGGGACAAGGTAAAAAAAAAATAAAGGTGATGACTCGAGTGCCAGCGCCAGAATGAGCGGAAAGTATCAAATGTCAAGAAAAACAAGAAACAATGGTGATAACTGTACTTTTCCTTGACACATGAACGCAGCACACTGGGCTGAAAAGAGTGAAATGTGGCAAGACAAGAAAAAAAAAGGGTGGGTGTGGAGGGCGAGGATGGAGAAGGGGGAGGGGAGGAGTGCCACAGAACTTTTTTTTTTCATCACAGCACGTCGTACTTCCAAGAAAGAGAGAGAAAGAGAAGGCAACACGGTCCGGCTACTACCAGGTTGGTCGTCACTATTCCACCCACCAGTAGCTTGTGGAAAACCACGCTGTCTATGTACACCTAAGACACTTCACATAAGACGCACGCTTGTCCTTCTTCCTTGTCTTGCATCCCTTTTCGCCCCACCAAGTGGCGCTTGCCTGGTTAAACTGTCCTATGTACAACTAACACGGAAGCTACGTGGGCGGCTGTTGCAAGGGCTGTTTTTGTTGCTGTTGTTGCTGTGGTTGGTGCGGCTGTAGCGGCAATGATTGTGAAGGCTGCTGCTGTGGATGTTGCAACTGCTGCGGCTGCTGGACGACCGCAGCCAGTTGAGGAGGAGGAGGAGCCTGCGGTTGCACTGCTGCCTGTTGAACAGCTATAGGTTGCATTGCAGCAACAGGCGCCTGCGGCTGAGGTGGCACCACGACCGGCTGAGCTGCTGCTGCTGCCGCCGCTGCCACTGCTGCCACTGCTGCTAGCGTCTGCTGCGGTTGAGGCACTGGCTGCTGGGGTGCTGGCACCTGCTGTGCAGGCTGTGCTAATAAGCTTAGGGTCTCAGGTGACGCACCAGCACGCAAGATCCCATTTTCATACTCCAGCTGAGCTATCCGGTCTAAGAGCTCAGTTATCTTCTCCTTGAGCACGTCCACCTCCTCACGCACAGCAAACATGAGGTGGCTCTTGACTAAGTCCTTTGGCAGGAAGAGGAGGGAAAAGCAATATGTACGTGACCAAACTATTCATCATCATCATCATCAGCCTTACTACACCCACTGCAGGGCAAAGGCCTCTCCCATGTCTCTCCAATTAACCCTATCCTTTGCCAGCTGCATCCACCCTTTGCCTGCAAACTTCTTAATCTCATCCGTCCACCTAACCTTCTGCCGCCCCCTGCTACGCTTACTTTCTCTTGGAATCCACTCCGTTACCCTTAAGGACCAGCGGTTATCTTGCCTTCGCATTACATGCCCTGCCCAAGCCCATTTCTTTCTCTTGATTTCGACTAGGATGTCATTAACCCGTGTTCGTTCCCTCACCCACTCTGCCCGCTTCCGATCTCTTAACGTTACACCTATCATTTTTCTTTCCATGGCTCGCTGCGTTGTCCTTAACTTCAAATGCAAACTTTACAATGCATACATGCAGCATTTTCTTTTTGACGAAGTGCAGCCTACATTTGCAGGAACAGCAAAATGATAAAAATGCAGAAACATTCCACATGTGGGTAAAACAGAAGCTGTCAAAAAGTATAAATCCATTACGATGTACAAGTAATGAATGTTTGGCCAACTCCTTTAGGTCAGTCTAAAAATAAACTGAACAAAGAAGCCTAAGAAGTGTACTTGTTAACGCGGAACCTTCAGCAGGACAAAGATGCATGCACATGCCTTCTCGACTGGCACTAAACTGAACTGCAGCATAAATTGTATTAAGGGGGGATGGTACCTCGCAAGCTGTGTGTGTGGATGTTTTTGTTTCTCAGCTTCTGTTGTGATAAGAAACTTGAACCTTGCCTGGACTTTTGATATATAGGATAGGCTTCTATGACGCACACTAAACTACAATGAAAAATAACTGAATAAAAATAACATTTGTGCCGATGTGCAGTTACTGGGAAAACAATATCCATGCTATGCAGCTTTCAGAAAGGTGCTGTTGGCCGCAAAAGTTAGCAGGATCTGCGATGCATGGTGGGGCAGAGCGAAACTCCATTACTGTGCCATCTGGTGTCACAGAGCACGGTGTCGAGTCTCACGGCACAGCCACTGCGGCAGTACTGTGAGTGAGCCTCGACAGCATGCTCTGTGATGACAGATGGCATAGCAATGCATTTTCGCTCCGCCCCGCCACGCATCGCAGATCCCGCAAACTTTTGCGGCCGACAGTACCTTTACAAAGTAGCTGCTGCCATCAGAACCCCGAAAATTTACACCAATATTTTTAAATATGTGTAGTATTGACTGAACTAAAATAATTGAGCATGGATGTTTATTTTGCAAGAAATAAATTTTTGAATTTTGCAATCAATTATCACACCTTCTTCAACGATATGGATACTTCAGGATTCTCGAGAGATCTATTGAATAACAACGGCTTCTATTAGATGCCAATGGCTTCTACTGGATCATAGAATCTCTCTGAATCCTCTCACAGTGAGGTAAGGCTAATTAATACCTGAGCATTTCATGCTTAAAAACTGCTAAACTGCATGATAAGCTGAAATGTCAGCTTTTATAAAGAGCTACTCGACAAAAAGCGTGCATTGATGGCCACAGTTCCTCAGATCCTCAGAAAAGCTGCCCAAGTTCTGCAGCAACATCCTAAAGGCTCTGCTTCACACAACTAGGGAATGTGCCATGGCAGGTGAACACAAGTTGTGCTGCCACATGGGCAGCTAGGGCAATAATGGTGCGACCCCCTTTGTAAGTAGGGAGCAGCCTATTTATTTGTAAACAAGATGGAAGCCACCCTACCCCCCGATTTTTTTACTAGGAAAAAAAAAAACTACACTGAGCCATTCACTGTGCCAATACTAGATGACTGGGTAGTGAGGTAATGATAAAATAAGTTTGTTCTTGAGAGCATGCATCCCATAAACTTTTCCTGCCAACTGTACATGTAAATTATTAAAGCCACAAAACTGCTTCTTCTTATTAAACAAAAATGATCTGAGGGTAATAACCCCTACATAAGGAGAATCGATTGCCAACTCCTCTACCATTTCTTGGGTAGCTTCACCTATAAATTTGTTTTTCAAATTTCGGTATGACTGAATTTGACTGCAGTGTCAAGAGTGGAGCTCCCACAGACAAAGCAAAATGCTCTGAAGCCAGGAGACCTTGTGCAATTAAGCTAAATCAAATATATTTTAACACAAAATGTCATGATGGTTTGAAGCACTATACCAGTTGAGATGAAAATGTGCAGTGCTACTGATATCATGGTTTTCCCACAGACATCAGTGTAACGTAGTGAAAACAACTGTCTGGTACAAATGAAAAGAAATATAACAGGCATGAATAATTGGCATTTTCTACGAGTACACTGAATGAAAGTGGCACTCGTGATAACGCTTTCAAGAAGTGCTGCTTACCATGGCCTGTTCGATTTTGTTGTCTATCGCCACTGTGCTCCCAGCTGATGTGCTGCAAAGGAAAAAAATGCATAATAAGCCCAGAATTCGCATTGTATTTTTAAATATGCAATGACAGAAAACTGGCTCACACGGACAGCATGTAAGTCACGACCACGTAATCATTATCAGATAATACAGCCACAGTGCTCAGTTTATGTATATTAAATTCATAGCGTCTACATTTAAATATGTCTCTCTGCAGGTTATAGCTGTCATGATTGAAATGCCTTAAGTGTCTGTCTTGCCAGTAAGGGTTCTGTGTCACAAGACCACATGCATCCACTTGGAAGATTCAATGGGTGTGGCATTAAAACATCTCCTGTTACATACTTCCGACACATTCCACCGTTCCCAGACATGTACACAGCTTCACTGATTATTTGCATTTGAGCCAAACGTCATCGCAGAGGCAGACGGCCTCGTTGAAGCAGTTTTCGACAGAACAGCTGCACGGGCGTCACTGATAAGGGCGTGGACAAGCAGAATTCGCCGATGAGTCGTTTCGGAGCACAGGCAGCTCTGAAATACACGCTGCTACGCGATCTCATAGCGAACACCATAGAGCACGCATGCGCGCCTGTGACGCTCGCCAGCGCGTGTCGGTCGGGAGAAATACCGTAAGGGCGCGATCCCAGCCATTGCGGACGACGAGAGGAGGTTTCGAAAGAGACCGCTACACGGCCGGAGATAGGAAGAGCCGCAGCTGCCCAGCCGCGGGCAGAGCGCAGCACCTCACGTCCCGAGAGAGTGGAGAGAGAGGGGGGGGGGGGGGGGGACGAGCGCGATAAGTAAGGTAAGAAACCTCGTCGGGCACGGGCAGCGCTTACCCAATGAACTGGCGGACGATGCTGTACACGGGATCGGCGGCGAGATATCCCGCGGCGAACGGGGCCGCCGCTGAGACCACCTCGCCGCGACTCATTCGAGGTTCGAGCGCCGTGGTCGGAAAGCAAGAGCTGCTGCTGCCCCGCGCGTTCCTCTTTTCCTCCCCGATCGGAAAGCTATCAAAAGCCTCGGCTGTCGCTGTGTCAGCCGGACCGCCCCCGCAGATCCAGGAATAAACGAAGGGACGCGGGCACAGCCTGCCGCCGACCGCCGGTAGGAACCATCGTTGCTGCAGCGAGCGGGCTTTGATGCACTGCCACCGACGTTCCAGTTCGATCCGGTTCCCGGCCGGGGCGAAGGGGAAGCCCCCGAGGAGGAGGGGCGCAGACGACCAGCTGCGGCTCCCTGCGCGCGCCGCCGTAGCAGCAGCGAGTGTGCGGGAGGGGGGTGGCAAGATCGAGGCCACAGCAGCCGCCCCCGGCAACCGTAAACAAACCGCGCGCTACACGTGAGTGACGACACAGCGGCGTGCAAAGCGACGGCGGCGGCACTCGGTTTCGCCACTTTCCGAGGAGAACGCCGCCGGTGAAAAGACTGGCGCAGAGAAGACGCAGTCACCCATATATAAGCCGTCGCGGAGAAAAACAGCAGGAGACGAGACGAGCCCAAAATGAACGCAACGCGTGTCGCCACAAACGGGACTCCACGGGAAAGCTTTCGCGCGGATACATGTGATCGGTTCCTATAGGGCGCCTCCAACAGCAGCCGCCTGAGCTGGTAAACATGCTCATCGCTTGGAACAATGTGCTGGGGATGAAGGTCTGAGCTCACTACGTTCTCAAGGGTGCACCGTAGAAGCAGTGACAGATACCATGCTCTCGTGTCACCTCAAGCGATCAATCTCTACTGAAAGAGTGCCAGTCGCGACAATGCCCATGCTATAGCCCATGAAAAGAGGAAACGGTATGATAAACTACCACGATTTGCCCTGCCGACAAGCAAAAGCCAACTCGGGACAGAAAATCCTGAAAACACATTGCTGGGAAGTGCACTAAATGTGCCTGCATGCTGTATCTCAACACTTTCAGCTATGTGTACATCTCAATGCCAAAGCAGTGTTCAGTACTAGATGAAAGTGGCATATCAATCACAAGTGCAAGCATTTTTCTGACATATGACAAGACGTAAAGGAATGTGACATGAACAACAGTACTGACAAGCTACACACAAGTCACAGCAGCTTTCGGACCAAAAGGGTACAAAAAATACCCCAAAGTGCAGGCATTACTGAGTGTTGCCACACATGTAAAGGAAATCCCTTAAGCAGTGCAATGCAGTAACCTGAACCAGTCTAACACAATCGTACTGAACATCACAACTGACTGCAGAAAACTTCCTGAACTGTTGCATGCTTAATGATTGTACAGCACGCAACATTTTATAGTTTTTTTAAATACTAGACACTGCTTTGCCAAGTATGACAGTTTGAAAAAAGTTGGTCTAGATGGGGCCCAATCAGATTTAGAAATGCACAGATGGAATGCAATGTGGAATTTAACGCTTATGCATTGTTGCACATGATTTTCCACTGTAAGCGGAGCCTCGTCAATTGCGCCAATCAATAGCTGATACTGAGAAAAACACAAAACCTTCAATCAGTTCATCAGTTCAGCAAAAATTACATTTCTTTCCTTATCTTTGAATACATTTGAGGAAAGAAAAGCAGTATTGTTCGCATTAAATATTAGTTTTACATCTATGAAAACACTGCGCCTAGCTCTGACTTACTATGTTCGCAACAAATGTTTTCAAATTCCATTATTAACTGCAAGTTAAATTTACCGTAAACTTCCAATTCCTCATTAGGAATAAAATTAATTTTCATTCTACTGCTGTTTCAAGCTGCAGCAGCTGGTTAAATAGCCTTCTCTTTCTGCCCTGAACAAAGAAACTGCTTGCATTGATCTCCATCTAACCTTCTGCAGAAAAGATATGTTTCTTGGAAGAAGCAGGCCTTCATTGTCCAGTAAACACATATGTATAATTAAAAGAACAGAAAGCAATTGTCAAACCACCTCGCAGTCACCCATTCATAAAGCAGAAACAGCTTCCTGAGATATGAGGTCAACACAAGTTGCAGTTCCAATGATAGACACTGTCAAGTAACTATTGTTTCTACAGCAGCCAGCATATAGCAAGACAACAAGCACCAGCAATCCTAGAAATCCACTGTAACGGTGCAGAAATCTTTGAGCAAAGAAGTCCATGAACAAAACTTTGTCAATGAGGACACGAGGACAGCCTTAAGATGAACTCACAAAAAATCAGTAGAACATAAACAAGGTGCATCGAAGTCAAACTTGTGAAACAATGCACATAAGGAACACTGGCAGAACAGCATGTAAACACAGATGCTGGCACAGGGGCAGACTTACGGGTTGCTCTTGGAGGGGACAGTTTTAAAGGGGGAAGCGGGGGCCGGGGAAATGGGTGTCCCATTTGAACCATGTATTTCTTGGACTTTCTTTCCCATGGGCCAACACTCAAGAAATCTCATCCATTTATGTCATCCATGGCAGCGTTGTATATTATTGAAGGAAAGCTACAATTCACAATGCTCTCTATAATCGCACATAGACAATTGGAGCCATCAATGTAAGGTGAATACAGTCAAAACCAAAATCTACGAACACCAGTCAGGAGCGCTGTCGAAGCATCAGCTTTAGTCAGAGTTCGGAAAAAGATCCTTTGGCAGCACCATACCCTTTTCGCACAGCTCAAGCTGAATTGCCTAACCTTCAAGCATGCTAGCAGGAAGAATAAGGCCCTCCTCCCTACGCACCTACGGTGCCTCACATTTCTATACTTCACTTGCTCTGCTGGAATGACATTCAGAAAGCCTTGCTGCCAAACTGCAAGAACTGCCCACACACAATGCATGAAAATTCTTATCCGCTCTAGATCCAGGTTGCTTTCAAACTGTCCTTTAGTAGCACCAATTGTACGAAGGGTCCCTCATTTTTTTGTTCCACATTTTGAAATGCCTAGTTCAAAATTAGAAGGTGCTCCTTTTCAAGCTCACACACTAAAAAAATATAAAATTGTTAAACTAGAGTTTAATATTCATGAGGCTTTTCCAAAAGCTAAAGCAAAAGCTAAAAAGAAATGCTGCTGAACCAGGTTATGGCACTCTTTTAAACAAAACAAGGCCACCAAATACATAATGACAAACTAGTAGAAATACCCTCAAGCATTCATAGGATTTGTTATTCTTCAAATTCTTGCCTCCCTAGTTTACACTCTGCATTAACAGCTTCTTTGTATATAGTGGACTGCCATTAATCCAAACTCACTTAATTCAAACAGCCAGTTCATACAAAGTGATGTTTTATACCTGTCAAAATCAAGCATCAAACAGTTAAGAATCAAGCCCATAAAAATCAATAATGCTTCTGTTAATTTGAACTCCCCTTAATTCGAACAAATTTTTCAGACTCGTTCCAGATCAAATTATCGTAAGTCCACTGTACACACTATGCCTGTAGTATTTTTGAGAACATGGCCTTTCAACATCAACACTTTACTCTGTGACACACAATGCCAGCCAGCATTACTTTACCCATGTGGCCACTTTACAAGACAGTCATAATGGTGCAAATGCTACTTTCTAGGCCAGTTCACACAGGCTACTGAGAAATATGTGCACTGGTGGTCACAAAATTTGGCAGCCTTGCAATCACTGAATGAATCACTAATGAGACAATTGAGTCACTTATTCCCAGTTTAATACTTTCCCAGCTAGTTTTTGTCAAGTGCCATAAACACTTCGTTTCTGTGGATAGCCTCACAGTCTTTAGATTTTGCACGAAAAATTCTCACAGAAAATTTTTAGTAACCTAACAGTTCTGTGTTGCTTCAATAAGTTCTGCAGGGTGGACAACCTTTTAACAACTTTTTTGGGAAGAAAGAGTGAGTGATCTGATTTTACACAAGAACTCATTAACCCTTACCTTACAGTATATCATATATGATACAGCACATTTTTTGGTCCTAAGTAATTGTGATTGGTAAGAAAGGAAGTCTTGCTTATTTAGCATCATAGTGGGCACTGTCTAGCAGCCATGCACGCAGTAACTCAACCTTCAGAAGGATTTCTCCAGTGGTTTTCTTTTCAAATACATGTGGAGGCAGTGTTGCATCTTCCTTGCAGAGATTTGATAGGTAAAGAAAAGATTCCTCATTCTAACTGGAGGTGCCACTATAAAATAATAACACTGTCGTTCTAGTACATCATCTGCTTCGCAATAATCCTTCAGACTGAGTGCGGAGAGAGGTATTTACTTGCGTATCACATAAAATACAGCATTCCATTATGGGTCATTTTTCCACTCTATGACATTCCATAATTTCAGTGGTAGAAGATAAATACCACACAGTCATAGTTTTACGTTTTTTCACACTCCAAAAACTAGGCACCCTGCCCAACCTCCTGATGTGTATGGGACTCATATGAGGACACATATATCCTATTTTATTTTATTTTATGAATGAATGAATGAATGAATTAGAATCACCATGCAAGCAAATGGATTACCATGACATGCTGCAAGTAAATGGAAGAATTTTACCGTACAATTAATATGCGTCCTCATAAGAGGGCAGTATGCATGATAGGGTTTAATTATTTTCTTAAAGTGGTAATAGGATTTCAACACTCTATGGCGGGACCACTGGAAGTAGGGTCCTATGCCCCTCCGGAAGATGGTGACTGAAGCGGTGTCGGTGCACTGAGTGGGGATGACAATGAAGATGTTCTGTGGATAAGAGGAACAAAAATGCGAGGAAGACAAAAAAGACAAAGATGGAAATGACCTATAAAAGAAGAAAGCAATCTATAATGACGGTGTTCCTTAAACAGCAGGTCCCAATGGATAAAAAGAAGCTCATAAAATGAGACAAAGGAAGTCTTCGAAGGAATTCAAAAGAAACTGGATTTGTCTAAAACACCAATGGAACGTGCATGGTCGTTACATGGCAAACACAGACAATTGAAGACAAAGACAATGACATATCTGCGCAGAAAAGCCAGGGTGTGGCAGGACATCAAATCACCGGTGTCGGCTTATTCAATCACGGGGAGAATTCTTCACAATTTTTGCAGTGTACAACGACATCACGAGAGGAAAGCTTTCCGCAGCAAAGTGTATAATGCCAGCAAATTTTATACAGTGTTATTCTACATAGTCTAGACGAGAAGCAGGACTGCCTTCAGTTCTACCATTGTTAAAGCACTTAGAACAGTAACACTTTATTAGTTGGCAAAGGAATAAGTGCTTGCTACTTCTACAGCTGCCCAAGTACACCATGCAAGCTAGTTTCATCGCATTTCGCCCGTGTGTACTCCATGTTGCTTTAGTCTAGCGCTGATTTTTCCAATGCAACAAAAACGACCTGCAGACATGCAGTTTGCTTCTCTATGATTAAAAGGACACTGAGGACGACTCCATTCAATTATTATTCTCAGTAAAAATTGATCCTCTGGCTCCTTCTGAGTGTGTTGACGTTTGTCCGGCATCAAGAGGCAGATTTATCCCCGAGAAAATAGGATTTAAGTCTTCCCATTAGTCGATTCAAACTAATGACGTCCTTACCAAAAAAGACAGGTTGCTACCATTTTGAAGTGAATGACGGAGTTGCATAGCCTCGGTGATCCCCCAAAAAATCGCTGTCGATGCTCACACTTGTCAAATCAGCCAGAGATGGCGACAGCTGCATTCTGTTTTAATGCGATAGCATTAAAAGCCTCAACGGGGAAAAAAATGCGTCATTGGTCATAAATGTCACCCGTTGGCTGAAGGCAACTGAGGTCACCACACCGGATAATTCTCATTGGGTGGAGATAAGTGGCATCACCGGACGAAGTGATGTCACTTTCGGTAAAGACGGCAACAGCATCAAGGGCTACTGCCAACACAAAGCAATTAAGTGTCCCTGTGAATTTTTTTTTTTTCTAACCTATAAAAGCTCCATTTTCAGCAAGAGTGGCCTCTTTGTGAACAGAATGCGGTATCCTGTCGATGCAGGCAACTTCTATTTCTCCTCAAACTCCCTTTAAGAAAACACGCAAACTGGAATAAGGCATTTACAAATTACAAAAAGAACCAGGCATTAATGAGTAATATTCTATTCTGAACATCTCTGCATTGTCTAGTTTCGCGAAGACTATAAAAAAAATGGCTGCCATTCTTATAAAGAGGGCAATACAGTGCCAAAAGATCACCTCACTTATATAAAAATTGAAAATATTGTTGATATAATCAACACGCACCCCATAGGAACTCCTGTATAAAAGTAGGAACACGTTTAATACATTAGGCAAACTTCTCGCACTCTTAAAATCCATAATATTTTAGACACTTTAAATTTACAATTCCTGATAAAAACGTCACAACCAGCATTTCCGACCTTCCTGTTACCATGCTCATATCTATAACTAACATAATAATAATTTGAAAAAAAAAAAGAAGTAAATAAAAAAAGGCCCTTTAGGTCTGAATGTTGTGTCTGAAATATGCTGGGCTTTAATTTGAAACAATATAAATAGTGTGACTGAAATATGCTGGGCTTAAAACGCCCAGCATATTTCAACCACACTATTCATAGTGTTTCAAAGTACTAATATAACAAAATTGCAGTCCTGAAATGGTACATTCATTTTATATATTTTAAATTTCAAAACATGCGTCGACTTGTAAGTCTGCCAATGTCCGAGTTCAAATTAAAGGTAAATATTAAATCTGTTTCTCTTTCAATACTTCCCAGAATAGGTGTCCAAAAGTGGCAAATCTAAAATTGCGAAAACACTCATATTGCATGCCTAGCGTAGCATTTCGTCCTAGTAGCCAATGGCTAATAAAAGTGACTGATTAAATTGTAAATACAGTAATAATGTCTGCACATGTTACATTATCAGGCAATATCACCTGCAACAGGATGACACACAATGTCACATCATGCTGCTCTCTCAATTTCTTAAGTTTATATGGACTCGCAGAATAATACAAATTGCATTCACAGAAACGTAGCACAACCATGATTATACCACAAGGGTCACTTCTGCCAGCGTTGAAACAGGCAAAAGGGATCCAATTATGCAATATCATTGATTTAGTCATAACATAAGAAGCGACTACTGACACTACTTGATCAACTAATTATGCAAGCATTCACAAGCAAACACCTGACTCCCACAGTTTATGGCATGCTTTTGAAGGACTGAAGGAAGAAAGTACTGAAAAGACATTAAATTGTTCACACATGAATAAACTCATCATGCTGATTCAAATACCATACCACTCTTGCCTGCTTCTAGCTAGCCAATAACAATTGACTGTGCATAAAATCCTTACTAAGAAGGAATAGTGACCGGCCAGAGTAGTTCACTAGCTATAGCATTCTGCTGCTCAGCATGACTTTGCACATTTTATCCCTGGCCACAGCAGCCTCAGTGCAATGGCGACCAAATTTGAAAAAGCTCGTGCAGCGAGATTTCGGTAGGCGTGAAAAACTGCAAGTAGACAAAGCTAGTCCAAATTCCTCTGCTGCAATAGCATGCCTCACAATCCTGGTGTACCTATTGCTTACAGAAACTCTTCAGTGAGCAGAACATGCCCTGGACACTTTCTCTGTGTTCTTCTAAGTTCTCTGGCAGGAAGCTGCACGTTGACAACATTCCCAAACTTGCGTGATAACACTTCCACAAATGCAGTGGCAGTTTGCAAGGCCTTGATAGCCCTGTGACCAGAAATCCGGATGCATTCTTTGGTGACTAACAACTACACCTGCATAGTCGCATGAGCTTTTTAATCTTCTGTTGTTCAAAACACCCATTTCATTTATAGTTAGCCAAATTAGCCAACCACTACTTCGCACACCTGTGATTGACATTAAGTGACATGCATTTGCAAGATATGCTGAACCTATACTGCTGGTATAGATTCCTTTAACATACAACAGTGTTTTTTTCAAAGTGCTACTTGATTTTCAACCATGCCAGCATGCTTGCTGCGTTCACATGCATGCACGGCAAGGCAGTAATCTTATTGCTGGGACCTTTCAAATATGTTTTTACGAGGCTGGGCTATTGCAGAGTTTGTGAATCCATTTCTTGGCTCCCATATCACTAAGACTACTCTTTGTAACAATAAAACTTGCCTTTTATGCTCAAGTAATTGCAAACCCGTCTAATAGCAAGTTCTTTCATTGTAAGCATAGACTGCAGAAAAACCCCACGCGCAGCACGGATACACAGATCATCTGGACATTTTCTGGAGAGGGAGAATTTCCTGTTGCAATCTTTATTCCAAGATTCAAATGCAAACTGGCAATTTTACTCAGGTTGACAAGCCAGACAATAATATGAGCGCTCAACCTAGGGAAGTTTAAAGGATATCAATACTGGTGTCCATAAGGTGTCCATAAGAAACGAAAAGGGCAAATTTTTATTTGGCATAGAAATGTTTCCTGCAATCACCTAGTAAAGACAAGAACGAGGCTTTTTCGGGTTGGAGGAGTGATTAAGTAATTTAACCCATGTTACTCTTTCTGCACACTGATTACAACAATAAATATTAATGGCAGCCTTCAAGCCCTGCAAGTGTTGTCACTTGTGGCAGCTAGTGTAAGGAAAGCATGCATAACTGAACGAAACTCATCTTGAACAACCAACACAAAAAAGAAAACCCTATTGTACCCCCTTGGACCATCTACTGTAAGATATTAGAAGCAGCAATATACTGTGGCCATGTGAGTCACCTTGATACAGGCGGAAGTCTTCAGCAATATAACATGCGCAGAAATTAAGTGGAACCACCACATATATAGACACGTCACTAGATAGCATGGTGACCTTTGCCTGCATGGTTTACCATGAAGCAAGACTGCACACATTACCAGTTCTTCAAGGTTGTCTGTCAGTCAGAGCAACCCTAAACTCTCATTGTATTACGTCTCTACCAGACACTAACTACCATCATGCACATGAGCACAGCACTACAGCTGTGGCAGTTTAGCACCTACGGATACTTACAGGAGCAAATCATGCACCTTTGCCTTGTGGGCACCTTTGCCAAAGGGCAACCGGGAGGAAGGACCCCTCGCCACTGGGTCAGGACACCTTGAGGAGCACACATACACGCTCAGGTCGAAAGGAGGGGCTGTTGGCAGCAGCAGCCCTCAAACTGCCCACACAAGCACCGACAAACAGTGAATGAAATGCGATAATAAAAGAAAGAAAAAATTTAAGGCCTTCACAGCAAGTCTGCACACTCCTGAGGAGAAGTCAAGTTCCCAGCAGGCAGATGAGGAGGAGCGAGCACAACAGACTGGGAGAAGGGTGGAGAGAAACAGGAGCGCACTCCTTGCACTAAGCAAGCAACCCACACGCAGGAAGCCAGACAAGCCAAGCAAAGCAGCAGAGCGGAGATTAAACCGGGGCTGCTGGAAAATGCAGCCAGCCTCCAGCCAGAATGACAGGGCAATGCTCCCACAAAACACTGCACTCACCCAGGAGTGCAACCCAAGCAGAGTGCATCGACATCCACAGTGAACAAGCCCAGCCACAACTACTCTCCAAACAATCAAACCTCCACACCAAGAGAAAAAACAACGCCTACACAGTTTTCTAGCCTAGACAGGGCAGCTTATTTTATTTCAATCTCTCCCCGGCTTATGTGCTCACATATTAATAGAAAATGGTGATAGATACAACTTATAAAGTGCATCAGAAATCGACAGGTGCATAATAAACAATCCCCTGGATCAGCCAAAGTGACTAAACAGCAAAAACTAATTCAGGGCGTAGAGTTCATACAGCTGAATGTTGCAAGAAATGGAGCCTACTCTAAATGGAAAGGTGAACAAAAAGTTGAGATCAGAATCCACAAGTGAGACTGACCAACAAACTTGAACAGCATGCTTCAATGAGATGAAAATAGCAAGTGGTTCGTTGTTTTCAGACACTGCTTAAGCTACAATTTTTACCAATTGTTCCTATGAAGGCTCGAGGGTGAAAGGAAATTTAAGGTGAAATGAGTGACTGAACTTGAGAAACGCCTGCGTGCAGTCATCATGAATGATACATGTTATGATAAGATGATTTTGGCAACAGCGTCTGCCCTCCCCAAATGCAACTGCATATTACAACGAATGATGAGTGCTCCTCGTGACCTTTTTATATGTTCATACTGTTGATAATAATAATTTATGCTCCTGGAAAAATTCTTCACACAGGGTAATAACATGATGTGCCCAGCTACACTAAGGAAGAACAATACTCCTAACAGCCGATATAAGATCTGCACTAGTAATACTACTACTTTCTTTCAGCGACCAAGTATATCAATATTCCCACTGTGCAATAATAAATTGCAAATTATTTTTTCCACAATCCTCAGTGCAGCAAAACTAAAAAATTACCGTACAAGTTGACAGCCATGATAGCTTAGTGTAAAGTCAATGCCTGATAATCCCCATTACACATGCCGTGGTGGCAGTAAACTCTCGGAAAGAGGATGCTCATAAATGTATAAACTCATAATGCACCTTTAGGAGTCATCTAGGTGCGGAATGGAGAATAAATGTGTGCATCTGACTTTAAATTATGAGCATAATCAATCCAAAGTGCAGATCTGCTTGCTTGATGTCTTCAAATACGAGGTGCAGGTAATGTCGGGACTGAAAGCAATGACTACTTGGGTAATGCGTATGCTACTGGAATTTTAGCATTTCATTTCCTTTTACATAGAATGCAAATATGAAGTAATGAGTGATTTTTTGAATTTTACTTTAGTGAGGTGCCATTCTACTAACTTTTCATAAGCGATGCTTTTAATATCAAATCAAATTAGTCTCTCATGGAAAAAAAATACTAACATAAAGCCTCTGTGTTGGTTCATATGAGTACGACACTGGCAGAGACATCATATCTGACTAGAACGACAAAAGACCACAGCATTCTACTACAATGTAAATGATGAATGCTTAAAGGGCAACTCTGGGGCTTTTCGAGATTCTTGTATTCAAATTAAACCTTTACAGTAGGTGTTCCATTTCATTCTGATAATTTCCATCAGGTTTGGGAGTCATGCAGTAATTCATTCCTGCACAAACTGATTTGAAGTAAATCACATAAATCACATGTTATTGCGAGCCCCCCACATGAATAACAAAATTTGAGGCATGCATTAGGTCGTCTTAGACATTTTATGAAAGGAGTCATTTCGAACTGCTATTTCAGCTATTGAAAGAGCGTACGAGTGTTTCCAATAACGCCTGTGACGTCATAGCTACGATAACCTGAGCATCGTCTCTGGCCATGAACAGAGTTTCACTTCCGGTTTGCTGTTACTGCTGTTTTAAAATATTTCTACTTGGTATTTTGAAAAACAGTGTTGCACTCGAGAACAGGGACTACTAGGAATGTGGTGCAATCTAACTCAAAAACTTGAGGGGACACAGACTCTGCATTAGTGGGAGACACTGGTCTTGAAATGGTAAAAAAAGATTAGAAAATTTTGAATTTTTCAAAAATGGCATATTTGTATTTAATATAGTCTAAAGTAAATACGTCAGGAGTTTCAAAGTATCATTCAGCCTCCAACTACTATAAAGTCTTTATATGTGACACCTCCTAAGCGCCAAAATTTTGAGTTCAGAGCAAAATGTGGCAGAACTTCACACCTGTCGCTTCCCGCAACGGTGTCTCCCTTGGCCGCCATCTTGGTCTTTTTCGAAAGCTGGCACGATTTCCTAAATCCTGGTGTTACTAGCTACAGTAAAATCCTCTTAGAATGTCTGCATTCCACCATTTTCTGAGGACTCTACAACAGCCTTCAAATGAATACAGAGCGCGCTTCAAATGTGATTTTCTCAATTTCGCATTTTTCTGGCAACATGACTAGCCTTGCAGAAGTTTTTGTTACGTTTTCATGGTGAAATTTCAATGTTGAATTCAGAAAGAACTTAACTGTGGACCTATGCTATTTTTTCATGGCTGAGTCAAACATATCAAATTTTGTGAAATATAATGTCATCTAATCATATTTCATAATTACGGTGCTTCAACGTAATTGAACATTTCTATATAATTATGTATCAAAATAACAATATAAGTAGCACAGCTCTGCATGGTAGGTCTTTGGCTACAGCTCCATTTCAGTCTAAACCAAAAAATGCCGAGGGAAAGTGCCTTAATACCCAAAAGAAGTTACTTAATTATGCTTGAGTTATTTTCCCATACATGAGAACTGACTGACATATACTGAGACTAATTATATTTTTGAGAACAGGGAGGAGAAATACATACACACACAATTTCATTATGATATCTCTAATAATAAAAATTTCCATTTCAAGACCCGTGCCTCCCTTAAGGCTGTAATGCGATAGCGTTAATGGGTCCCTGCAGCAGCCTAGGGTCCTCTTCGCGTATCACTTCACAGACAAGCTCATTCCCTACTTTATACTCAGAGACGAGCACTGCCCTGTGATGGGAGGCGCTGCCACCGGTCGGGCTTGCGAAACCCTCCTCCCGAGCAACCTCTCTTTTGGGCAGGTTGTGATGGTGCCACAAGGTCACATAACCTAGGTGGCCAACCTGCCACCTCGGGTGCCTCTCTGGGGATGCCACGTTTTCCACTAAACAGGACCCTTAACGCTATCGCGTTAGAACAAAGAATTACCGCTTGCCCTCTAAAGGTATTAAAATTTAAATACAAGGTTTTGATGAATCAATACATGATTTCATGGGCTAATAATGAGTGGCAGAAGGGCATCAAAATTTGTGTTTTAAACTGAAGATGGCCGCAATCAAAATTTTTCACCTTGGCTAAACAAGGAACTCAGTTGATACCTAGCTGATAATAACAGAAATTAAGCAGACAAGAAAATAAATGAGAATCACAATTAGGCTTGAACTGTTCAAAAACCTGTGACAAGAGATTGTGTACTAGTGTTTTGTAAATAAGCATGCTATTTTATATTTTTTAGAGATTGCGTTAAAATATAAAATTGAATTATTCCTAGCCCTAGGTATACCAGTCCAACTGAAAATCAGTAAAGTGAGGCTAGATCATTTTGAAGAAGCTTGCGTACCATGCAGCATTTGCTTAATTATATGCCAAAGACCATTACTACTTTTTGCAGGCTCTCCCAAGACATCAAACTCCAAATCTCCCAATGAGAAGGTTATACACAGTGCAAAAGAGCATGCATTAGCATAGCATGCAAACCATAGCACCGATATAGCCAGTATGAACAAGGTGCAATGCCACCAGAGCTGAAGATTTTTTTCATACCACCACCATCACCACATTTCTTTGCATAAAAATAATCAAATCCCCCAACCAAACAAAGCAGTCCAATGCAAGAACCCAGCAAAGCCAGAGAACATGAATAGATAACAGAGTGATGGCCTTCTGGAAAGCTTTAAAAACAATGTAAACCCAGAATATGCCAGCACCTGACTTAACGTGCCAGCTGTAGCCAAGTTTCCAAACAGGGCAATGCACAGTAACCGCTATGAAAGGCAGTTTTTTTTGTCGAAAAATAAATAAAAAGCACAACCCTTCTGTCCATGCCTGCAGGTAAGTTGCAGCAAATACCTTTTCTGCTAGAACTTAAAAAAAAAAAGAGACATGCTACAAAAAAATAATAAAACATGCATAACAGTGATGCTAACGAGTTAAAATATAATTTTCCACCTCACAATTCAATTATTCATTACCCAGCAACACTTACACTGCTGAAAAAATATTTTCACTGACGCAGACAGGCACTGGAGCAAAAAACGCCACATATTCTGCCTCTACTAACTATAATAGCTAAACAAAGGAAATGAACTACATTGTCCCTTGGTTCGCTCAAGCATATATTTAGTATGTGTAACATATATAAATGAGATGTCTAATGTACCTCCATTAATTTCTGCACATGTGATGTGCCTGTTTCACAATTAATTTGCTTGCAAAGTCTTTCAGCAAGGCACTGTGTTCTGAAAGTAGCAGCCCAGTGTAATGTCCCCATCGATACTCACTAGCCTGAGCAAACAGTACTCACTAGCCTGAGCAAACAGAGCCGAAAACAATAAGCTTGAAATCGCATCCCTTGCTACAACAGCAAACTAGATAATATCGAGAGGCAATTCACCGCGTGTATGCACTACTGCAAACTACATTACAATGTGCTGATAATACAGGGCGACTGCATGGAAATGCCAAAAACTTAACTTTCGCGGTGGTGTTCTGTAGGTAAGCAATAAAGAATGAGATTACTATCTGAAGCACACGTTTTCAATCTTGAAAGATAAAACTGCTGCAAAAGCAATTCTGTGCAGCTGTGTCAGCACCACGGCGCTAACTACTGAATGTGGTCTAATATTGTAATTGATGTGCAAGTTGAACTAAATAGATGACATCAACCTGCACGAAAACTGGCACACCTCTTCCTTAAGGTAATGGAAATCAATTCGAAAACCACACCAGATGCTGTGTAGCCAAACCTTGATTTAACGTAATCCTACTGCATGTAATTTTTGTCCCATCTCTGAGCTGCTGCAGCACAGCACTGAGGAACTGGTTTTTTCCCAGGCAAACAGCCATTCCCAAGAGAAACATCACTACCATAAAAAAAAGGTACTAAGAAAATGCAACTCATGCGGCACACTATTCCAAACCGGCAGGCAGGCTTTAAACTCCCTCGTAATAAAAATTACTGCACCTGACCAACACTCGACAGGTCATGACCATAGGTGGCAAGTACTAGCACTGCAGAGCACAAGTGCCACATGTAATCCAACTTAATTTCTCAGAGTAGCTAACAACATAGTTCCATAGTAAGCAAGTACTATCATGTTCCTATGACAGCCCATTAATATTCAAACAAATCAGCAACTCAGTAAAATCCCTCAACACTTCAGTGAGTCAGGAAAAAGCATCAGAGAAATGCGATCAAGCTGGGTCTCCGCACTGCTCACACACCATACGGCATTTCACTGACACGCATGCAGTGCACATGCACATTGACATTGAAAGTGATGAACTTAAATGGCTTCCTATACATGTCTGGAGGTCGCGAAATTGATCCTAGCCATTCTAGCCTTGAGTTTTTGGGCCATTTCTACTCTGCTTCGAACTAGAACTTGCAGATTACACTTCCAAATTAATGCTGTTATAGTGTCAACTATTACATTCTCACAATGTCACTAACACATAAGTAAACACAATGATCCTGATGTTTTGCAAAAGCTAACGTAATTTCTGAAGCCATGGTGACCATGTAACAAACGAGGGAAGAGAACGTTTACTAAGCAGTTTTAAGAGGCACCCCTGGGCACCTTTTCAAGAATTTTTAAAAATGAGCATCCAATATACAATTTGGCACTGGATGGACTTATTTGGCTATTCGCGTCAAATGTGCAAAAATAACGGACAACGTCAAAACGTAGTAATGCTGACTTCAAGGCTAGCTTTGTCTTGGCACAAGGCTGTGACAGAGTATGACAGCACGCCATACGGTGGCAAACAAGTCTTTGTTGACTGTGCACAACTGTGGGGCGCCTCACAAGCATTTCGAGACGCAGTCAGCAGTGCAGTTAACGAAATCGCGGGAAGCCATGCGTTATCAGTTGACCTCACACACGTTTGCGCTACGCGTTGGAGCCGCGAT
Source organism: Amblyomma americanum (assembly GCF_052857255.1). Taxonomy (NCBI): domain Eukaryota; kingdom Metazoa; phylum Arthropoda; class Arachnida; order Ixodida; family Ixodidae; genus Amblyomma; species Amblyomma americanum. The sequence goes on along the minus strand of NC_135499.1, from coordinate 173,151,363 downwards.
GGCTGGTTGATCGGATGAGTCACGCCGACGTGACCGGCGCCGCGCAAACTGCAGGGGGCAACAAACGTGGGAACGAACCTCTCGGAGTCTTCCTCCGTGGCAGACTTGTTGGCGTTCTCAGGAACGGGCTCGGCGGCCTGAGCTGCGGCGTCCGCCGCCGCTGGAACCGGCGGCAGCGGCTGTTCGGCCACGGGTGCCGGTGCCACCGCTGCCGCCTGCGGCGGCGGGGCGACCGGTGCGGGCTGCTCGGCTGCTGTCGCCTGCTCGGCGATCGGCTGGAGCACGCCCAGGGGCGAGGCCCCCTGCCCGCCCGCAGACACTGGCAAAATGATGCCGTACAGAGGCCCGCTCTGTTGGCTGTTTGTCGGGTACGTCTGGCCGACGGGAATTTCGTACACGTGTGCCACTGCCTCGTTGGACACGGCCGGCGGCAGGTCCGCGGCGGCAGTTCCGCTCTCGCGCTCCTCACCGGCCTTGGCGTCACCCTGCATTGCAGGCGGGTCGACGAAGTCCATGCACAGCCAGCGGCCCCGGCCGAAGGGCTCCGAGCTGACGATCTTGACCACCTTGAAGCGCCGTTGCCAGTGGTCGGGGTTGATGGGGCCCTCGGTAGCGCTGGGCGCCGCGGGCGCGCCGGCCACGATGGCCAGCGTGCCCGCGGCGCCGGCAACCACAGCCGGGGACACAGTCACCGCGGCCAGGCCGACCGACGGCACAGGATCGCTGGGCGCACTGGCCGCCGTCACCGGCTCAGCCACAGCCTCCGCGGGGGCGGGCGGCGCCGGCACTGTCGCCGCGCTGCTGCCGTTCTCCTCCGTCGGTGACAACTGCTCCGTGTCGGTCGTCTTGGAGCAATCCAGGACGTCGGAGCTCAGGTCCTCCGTGTGGCTCTCGTCCAAGTCGTCGGCGCTCTCGTCACCGCCGTCGTTGCTTAGCCGGGACCCTTGCACAGTGACGCTGGTGATTTGAAACGACGTCGGCTTCTTTTTCGGACCCGCGGCATCCACAGATTGCACCAACGTCCTCGGCTCGCCGGGGCTACTGCCGTACATTGTAGTCGGTGTTATTAAGTCTACCTCGGCGTTATACAATCTTCCAGTACTGTTCCCAATGCCATCACCACAGATTTTGTCGGCCATGATTACCTCCCGACAGAGGGAGTGTTTCTCTTTTTTTTTTCACCTCCGAGTGGATATTTTACCAATCCTACCTCGGACGAAGTACTCTAAACTTTACAGCCATTATAATTATTGACGTTCATAGCGAACAGCGAGCACACGCCGTGCAAGGCGCTAAAAATTCGTGACAGCAATCTAACACTTCAACAATCCCGTTGAGTTACTTCGCCTAGCCCACTCCAGACAAAAATGGCGACCATGTGTTGCCTTGTGGGAAATTATGCTTCATGTTGCCAGCTTTGAAAACAGAACACGCGAAAATTTTCTCATAGCCGCAAGCAAATTTGCCATCCATTTTTAAGCAATCCATTGCAGTTGCACGAATGGTTTTGTTCTTAGGCATCGCTTGTTTTCGCCGTTCTCTGTCTATGTCAACAATTACAGGGCAGGCAACAAACATGTTTCAAAAACCTTTCAACATTTCTCTGTATATGCTATTCTTTAAATGTACAAACTTTTTTTACCAGCACATTTTAAAGTTAATAATTTAGTTTCAAAAAACTTCAACTAACAAAACCTATTGCTTTTTGCAGCGCTTCTAGCTCACTTCTGCAACGCCGCCATTTTTAGAGAGACTAATCAGGAATGCCCGGTATCGGCGCAGAAAAGCGTTGCATTTATTGCTCTCGCTTCTTCGCCCTAGAATAAAAAAAAAGCGTGTCATTTTTTCGCAACCCCTATAAAGGTCTTAGCTGTATTTAAAACTACGATAATTATACTGCATTTATTTCCTTAAAATGTGCGGGCTCTTCAAATGGCGAAAGTGAGCATTTTATGGCGGTGTCATAACGCGAATCGGGGATACAAGAAAGACTAGGTGATATTCAACGCACTGCCCTCCCTCTCCCACACCGACCTGGAACAGTAACACTGTATCTTACCTTGCCCCATCGCTCCCACCTAGGCGTTTAATTTAAGACTGCCAAAAAATGTTTTCCTCCTCCTCCATGCACGCATGACTGTTTCATACTGATGTATGCAACGCTCTAAAAGCTAGTGCTCTTCTTTGCGCTGTCTACAAACGCGATCAAAAAGTAATGCATTCCTTGTGGTGAGCGCTAAATAATAACTGCTGCACCTGCAGGCTTGTTACACCATGCATTTGTAATTGGCTTGATTAAATGCGCTCTTAATGCTGACGACACGCTTTCGCTTTCTCGTTCCTTAGACCACACGGCTTCAAAACAACCGCGGAGTAACACGCATCCCTTTTTTATTTCATGCGGATTACTTCCGTAACTTTCACAGCGCTGCACATTAAGTATGAAACGGAGTTATAGTTAACTATAACACACAGCTGAGAGTCAGTGTTTGACCCAGCTTTGTACTTAAGTCTTGTCTGTCGTTTCTCTTTTAATGCGATAACATTTATGCTGTAGTTGCTGTTTACAAAAAATTTTCGGCTTCTCCCCAACAAAATTTCCTGCATATTGAATTCCTTGATGACGTTATCAGGGTCACGTGACTCCGACTGACCAATCAGAGAGCACCGCAAATCTTGAAATTTCCCACGAAATTGCCTGTGGTCGAGAGAGGTGAACGGTACGACGAAACAGCGCGCTGACGGACGGGGCGGAAGAGGAGACAGACACATGCGCTGGTCTCCTCTTCCATCCACTCCGTCAGTGCTGTTGCGTCGTACCCCTCAACATGAACCAACCAGCCCGACTCGGCCCTCTCTTTCGAGTGAGGTCATTGACCTTGTGACGTGATCACAACCTAGCAAACGTGGAAGGTGGCAACCTACACACCGGATTGTGAGCAAACTGCCCACCGTTGCCAAATTCAATGCAGTTGCCACCCTGCCCACCGTGGCACTGCGCATGAGCCTTGGGGAGCTCGGGAAGAGCAACCTGAGTCTCATAAGCCCCACCGCTGTTTCAAACAACCCCCTGCCAGGGCAGTGGCGTATCGCTTAACTGCTACACCACTGCGCCAGCAGGGGTATGAGGGCCATGGAGCTGCGATCCATTCATGCGACTGAGAGGGTCGTGACGTCATCAACACCGCGTGACCACGAGTGTATCAATCACAGGATACCGCCAAAGTTGAAAATGTGAGGACCCCCAAAAATTTGGAAGGCGGCCCACCTCCAAAAAATTGAACATTAGACACTCAAGAAGAGCATTAGACACTCGTTGTAGACACCACAGCAGACAACCTAAATGCTGTCGCATTTTTCTCTTTAAGAATGTGGTTATGAACCCCGCAAGTTTTTGTTGTTTTTCTTCGCTGTTTTCCCGGGTACCAGCGTTACATATACTTGCTGTAGATTGCGGCTGCGTATGCTCCACATACTGTGCAAAATCAAACGATGGAACCGCTACCGACTGCTCCTGACGCCGTTCACGGCACCTTAAAAAAAGAAACAATATGATGGCGATGAGATTTAATGGCGCTTGGGCAGCGTTGGCCAAAGGGCGTCATGGCCCAAGGTATTTCCGTGACACAAGGTAGGGCCAAGTACCCATTTTTCAAGCATTTCACTCCTGAGAATCTAAGCGCCAAATCTATTGTATTGCCGGTGGGTACCCGGCGGCACTGGGGATCGAACCCCGTACCTCGCGCATGCGGTGCGGATGTATATAATATATATAAACGCTACGGTGGAAACACAATATCGATGTACCGTTTTTTGAAACACGCGGCATTTGACTAAAGTTTGGATGTCTGCAGACTACCGCGTCATCTGGAGGCGAACAGGCAAACGTCTCAAGCGTCGTCGTATCGTCGACTGAGCGGCTGGCTGTTCGTTGCGCCACGGCCGACCTGGAGGCGGCGCCTGCAGAGTGCACGTCGCTCGCAGCAGCTGCGAACGTTGTTGCTCTCTCACTGTTGCTGAGTTCTCTCCGCCTTTATTATACGAGCGGTCGTCGCACTCAATCAATCTTTTGATGATGATTTGCAGTTTAGCCTAAGAATGCCATAGGGCTAGCGCGTTTTTGTTTTTTTTCCACGCATTTTCTCCAGAGAGGCCGAGCACCTAGCCAGGGAAAAACTTGTACCCATTGGAAAACGGGTGGATACGTGGCAGCAATTCACACTACATATCTGCTAGCGTCGCCCCCTATCTCAATCTACCGTACGTGTTTGTAAGCTTCGCTTAACAGGGCAAGAATGAGCGGCTATAGTAAATAACGCATTTATATAGGCACCATGACCGCGCCAACATCGCCTCGTCCGCTCATACCATTCGCTAAATCTGTCATCTGTCGAATGTTCAAGAACGGTTCCTACAAGAAGTGGAGATAGTGATTGGGAGACCTCAGCCGAGGACGTCCTCCACATATTCTCTAGCGTTAGTCATTATCAGTAACGGGTAATAATATGGGGCGACGGTGTTTTAATAATACCTCAGAATAACTTTTCGGTTCTCGTAGCACCTTGAGTCGTGTTGCCTCTTCTTGGGACCTATATATGTCAACGCGTTGTTTTCCCATCATGTTCTCTTTCTCGTTTCTTGTTTGCTTGTCTTATCTACATTTCTTGCGGTAAGGCGATCGCTAAAAAAAAAAAAAAGGCGCCGGCCGTTAATCTTTCTTTCCTTCCTCGAAGATATACCCGGTGAGCTGCCAGATGACGACAGGTGGCTGTTATCATTATGCGCCGCGTGTGTGCACCGCTGTGTGCCTATGCCATTTTAAGCAATTCAGACTCCGTTACTGGGTGTGGATGGCAACGGACGACCACTTATAAAGACAAGAGCGTCACTGCGGTATACGTCTGCTCGTGGATTTTGATTTCGTGGCTTGCGCTGTCCCAACACATTGTTAGAAGTTTTAAAATTGCGGTAATTTCAAATGCAGCAGCTGGAACCGAAACTAATTTCATCTCTGAGGGTGGCGAGATGTACTTAGTCGCCCTGTTGGCTAATACGCCAAGTAGTGGTAAATAAATAAAGATGCCGGCAAGGCTGCTTACCGCTTGGTCACTGGACACAGTTGGGAGATGCATGTTCTTCAGACTGTTCTGATCCCGGGGCCAGGACTGGGTCTTTCGTGTGGCGATTTAGGTAAACGCTTCGACTTCCTTGCAGCTTTAGTGTCACCGAGCTCGCTAAAAATTTATCGCCCAGAAATTAGTTTAGCCTCTACGCCGGCACTGCTTGCCTGTGGGGCACTACATGTTTACTCGGTGGCGAATGCTCAGCCGCGCGGTGGTCTTACCGACCGTTTCGCTGGCCGCGCTGCGTGTAATTGTGGCCTAGGCAGAAGGAGGCGCAAACTGTTGTGATGCGATCTGAAGACTTCGTCGTCTTCTTCTACCGATGCGACGCAAAGCGCCTTGAACGCTATTTATACTAAGGCCATAAAAAACATGATATGCAAGTTGTTATCACACGAACGCATCCGCTAAGGGAAAAAACGATATGAACACAATTTCATGTAATAAAAGCAATTCATATTGCCTAAATCAACCGGCTTTTCATTTTTCTCTCTTCATGCTTTAATTGTTGCTGTCCTGACCGTATGCAACCGACATGACACCCAACAATTCTTCTTCCTTCTTTCTCACTTTATTCACGTTTAATCGTGCATATTTGTTTTCTTCAACAATTTTTTTTTCTTTTATTGATTGATCGATCGATTGATCCCCCTTTATTTTAAGTAGGATGGCTCAGTAGACTAGTTATCGGAAGAGGCAGTTGGGAGAGAGGTTACCATTTTCGGTCGACGCTGGTATACAGCGCACAAAGGCACAAAAGGATAGGAGGTCTTTGGCGCCAGCAGAGTTCCGGGGCATAATCCAGTCCTGTAGGCAGCGGATATCCGGCGTAAAGTGCTGGGCGCGGGTTCGTTGTAGACCGACACACTCCCATAAAAGGTTATATATGGTTGGTCTCGCGCCTGTGTCGCATGTAGAACAGGACACTTGTGGTAAGTGCGAGGAACCATGATGCGTAACAGGCAGTCATCCTCTCTTGGAAGTGGTTTCTTCACTTAGCAAGAATGTCGACCATGTAGGCCGCTCCGGCGCGCGCCCTGCGGATGAGGACTTGCGCTCCTCTGGGAAGCCCAGCTGGTGTTGGGCTGTACAACTAAGTTTGCGCGATTGTTTCTGCTACTTTTACACCCTCCGCGGTGGCTCAGTGGGTATGTCCGCTGAGCAGCACATGAGCTGTGAGAGACGCTGTAGTGGATACCTCCGGAGCTTAATTTCAGCCACCTGTTCACTGACATCGCGCACTGGCGGTCTTTCCTTTCGCCTTCATCGAAGTGTGGTCATCGCGGCGGGATTCGATCTCGCGACCTCGGCCTCAACAACCGACGAGTCGTCACCCAGGGTCGCGTAGCGCACCGCACATTCCCAGGTATAGCGCAGTTTCTTTGGAGACACAACATTGCACCTTCCTATAGCACCTCATGCAATGAGACTTAAATGCGCAGTATCTCACAAGTCGCAATGCAGAGGTGGATTTATGGGCGACGGTGGCACCCCCCCCCCCCCCTTCCTCTAAGCGAGAAAGTTTACATATGAAATGAAAACCGCGCTGAATTCCATTTCTGCTTCGACGAAAAAAGTCGAAAAAATACATGGTTCAAATGGAACCTCTCCTCCGCTTCCCTTTGCCAAACGCCCCCTTCAGGACAGACCCATAAATCGTCCCCTGTCACAACGCCATTTTAGAGCTTGTGCGATAGTTGTTATTGGCGGAAGTTGTCGGGCCGGTGTCCGCTGTACACCTGCAGATAAATACCGGTGTGCCTCGTCCGGTCTTCGTCGACGAGAACGCACGCTAGCCCGCGATCACGTGACCACATCGTGCACAGGGCCCACGCGTCGCGCAACCTGCACCGTAATCGGGTGGGATGCGCGGTCGTGAAACCCCTGCCAGAGGCTTCGAAACGTCTCTCGAACGCTGCACGCGGGGGCGAGAGGCCGCAGACATGCGGCGGGTCGAAGACCCGCAGTGAGCCCGATAATATCCGCAAGCCTGTGCCCACACATTTCACAGAAAAGGATTCCCACGGAGGCGGCAATAAAGCCGCGCCTACAGGTGGGCGAAACTCGGCTATAGCTGCAGCACTGTCCCGCGTGTGTGAGACGACGTCGTCGCAAACACAGAAAAATGTCAAACTACACGAGAAGCTCGCGCAGTTTGAAGAAACACCCAGCGGATAGAGCGCGTTTGGGGGTATGTCCGGCTTCACAACGCTCATTTATTGTGGAGTTTTAAGAAGAAAAAGCTTCGAAATGACAAAGCGTACTTGTCAAATTCTTCTTCAAAGCTCTCGCCAACTGCTAACGAAGGGCCGCATCCATGGGTGCTCTGTAAAACGAGAAAAATATTATTGAAGGTTTTGCTTACACTGCCCCGCCGCGGTGGCTCAGTGGTTAGGGCGCTTGACTACTGATCCGGAGTTCCCAGGTTCGAACCCGACCGCGGTGGCTGCGTTTTAATGGAGGAAAAACGCTAAGGCGCCCGTGTGCTGTTCGATGTCAGTGCACGTTAAAGATCCCCAGGTGGTCGAAATTATTCCGGAGCCCTCCACTACGGCACCTATTCTTACTTTCTTCTTTCACTCCCTCCTTTATCCCTTCCCTTACGGCGCGGTTCGGGTGTCCAACGATATATGAGACAGATACTGCGCCATTTCCTTTCCCCCCCAAAAAACCAGTCAACTAATTTGCTTACATGTGTTTAAAAATGGGCGCGTCGCCGTTCCGTACCCCCGGCCGGCAGTCACCCCCATGCGCATTTAATGCGGTGTTTTAGAAATACGTCGCCTTCGAAATGACGCTTCATACTTTCAGAATCAGGGACGGCATCACCGGTGCTCTGCGAAATCAGAAAACTGCTTTGAAAACTTTTGCCTCCGTGTATTTCTATGGGCGCTAAGCTTAATTATCATTCCCAGGTTAGTACGGCTGCCGCGAACTCCTCCGTTTGTTTGTAAATACGGTGTTGGTCTAGAGCGATTCAGGGTGAAGCGAGAGACAATATTTCGGATTTTTTCAAGTTTTTGTACGTCATTTGTTGTGTAGGGGTCCATGTAATGCAAGGCCTATTCGAGGCTAGGCCTGACGGTGGATTGACATGCATTCAGACTTAATGCACTATTAGTTTAACCGCCTATCCGAAACTTGATAAATACTAGATTTTTACAGGCGGAGCAGCATATAACTATTATCAATTATCAAAGTGCTTTATCCACTACAGCCAGGGTGTTATTGTGGCGCCTATATACTTATATTCTTTTACCTCTCCAATTACATTACTATTTATGTTATACGCAAAGTAAATTGCTTAATTATTTTGCTGATGCAGACTGAAATTTCTTTATCAAAGTTAGTAACCATTTCCAATTGGTCACACCGGTTTGCTAGTAGTTGCAGCTTAGCGTTCGAAACAAGCTGATCACTGACTGATTTGGTAGTGTTAAAAGTAAAGCAGTCATCAGCAAACAGCTTGAAAAACACAGAGGGTTCGAGAACTTGTACGAGGTCATTTGCATAAATAGTACTGAACCCAAAACCAATCCCTGAGGCATGCCTGAGTAAACCTCTCCATCTATGTCGACAACCTCTTTCTGTTTTTATAAATATGACGTAACCTAATGAGCTATCTGACAAGAAATGACTGTAATTTTCATTTTTGTTATTAATTCATTATGTGGGGCTCTACCAAAGGCTTTGGAGTAGTTTAAAAAAATGAAGTCGATATGACCACAATCATCAAGCACTTTGGCAAGTTCATCTACAGTGACCACCAGCTGTATTGTAGTTGAGTATCCTCGCCGGAAATCATGTTGTGCGTTAGTTATTACTCGTTTTTGCTCTAAAAGGCGTTGAGGTATCTTGTAAGCAAGCGTTCTAACAGCTTGCAGCAAGTATAAATGAGTGAAATTGGGTAGTAATTTTCCAACTTCCAATCGGCTGCCATTTTAAAAAAAATGGAAGCACAATGAAAATTTTCCAATCGCGTGGTACAGTACCCCAGTCAAGATACTTTTAACGCGATAGCGTTATCGGCCCCGTTGCCCAGAAAATCCGGCATCAGCGTTACGAGCGAAAAATCCCGAGCATGGCAGGTGGCCTTCAGAGAGCAGCCTAAGAGGCAGGTGGGCCACCTAGGTCACGTGTCCTCGCGGAGTCTTCACAACCCGCCCCACCTAATAATGAGCAAACTGTCCACCGTGACAGGTGGCAGTTAATTTAATTATTGTTCGCTCGGGAAGAGCAACCTTGTTCGCATAACACCCATCGGTGGGAGCACCTGCCATCGCAGGGGAGTGGCTCATCGCTTAACCGCTGCACCACTGCACCAGGAGGGGTATGAGGGCTACCAGCGATCTTTGAATGTAAAGTAGAGAATGACCTTCTGCATATGTGGGAATTAACCAATTACTGCATCGCGTTGCACCCTTAAGGCGGAGCTTAAGTGTCCCCTCCAATTTTTTAATAATGTTATCAGGAAAAAAAACTTGCAGGGAATATTATCTGGACCGGAGAGTTCCTTCGGGTCTAACCGCAAGATTAGCTATACGATCCCTTCTCTGCTAATAGTAACACTCCTGTGAAGATGGGATGGGAAATGATCGTTGAACGCGGCATTAAGTTTTGTAAACACGCTCTAGAAAAAAAAGCATTAAAAGCACCAGCCTTTTTAACTGTAATGGCAGAGTCATTGACGATTATTCTCCGTGTATTCTCCGGTGCTTCCTTGATGTGCTTGTTTTTTTTTAAATTGTATAAACTCTTGTGTTGCCTCCCTGTCAATAATTAGGATTGTAGACTCGTCAAGCTGCCCAAGGGCAGCTTTTTTCTACGATTCCTCCATCTGTAGTGCTAGATGGGAAATAAACTTTGATTTGATTTGATTTGATTACCTTAGCAAATATCCAGGCTTCTATATTTGACAGAAACTGCCAAAATTTACTGGGGTTTTCGGTGATGCAACGACCAAGTGTCCCACCAAAGTAGCGGTCTCTTGATTCATGCAACTTTGACGCAAGGTAGCTTTTAGACTATTAATGATAGAAGTGGTACCATATTTTTTCTCTCCGGTAACGCTTTAGTTTACGCTTAACTTAGATTATTTCTCTGGAACAAAGTTGCGCAGACAGTAGTGGCAGAGTAGGCTTCACGGCACTATGAGTCATAATGTGGAGAAGCCCTGCAATGTGGAGAAGCCAAACATACGTAAAGTGGAGAAGCCCAGCAATGTGGAGAAGACCAACATTATTCCAGCATGTTTCTCTAACCTAATCTCGCCATTAACCTAATGCCCTAACTAATCTCCTAAACTAATCTACCCTATCTTTCTAGTTTCCCCATGACCATCACCACAAGTTAGAAAAAAAACTTCCCCCTACGCTTTCCTTGGTTTGACGACTGCCGGCTCCCTTCATTTGTATGTCATAACGAGCCCCTGATTTCCCTACCGTTGTCTGCTCAATAGCTTAACAAAGAACTAATTTCTGAAATTCTTAATGTCATAGGTAGCATAAGAGAGTTCGCGGACAGCTCCCGCCCTCACCGTTCGATCACGTTGCACGTGATACTCTCAGTAATACAGGACGTACGTACTACGTCCACCGCTATGGTCGAGGGTGGCGCTGGTGAACATTCCAAATGTCAAGTTACAGGCAACATATATACCCCCGAAAGTATAAGATTAGACAGCCGCTGCCGTAGCTCAGTTAGTAAAGCACCGTACGCGAGATGTGGAGGTCGTGGGTTCGGATACCACCGGTGGCATACGTTTTTTTCTTCTACTTTCTAATCCCTTATCTTAAAGCCATAGAGTAATTACACCATTAATTTCCCACTGATCAACATCACAAGTGAAAAAAAAATCAGCTATGCTTGCCTTGGTTTCCATGACTTGTAGCTTCCTTCATCTGTGTTTCATAACGAGCTCCTGATTTCCCTACCGTTGTCTGCTGACTAATCTCCCCACAGTATCCTCGGCCGCCCCTTCACCTCGCCTCCCCACGTTACATGTAAATTTAAAGCCGTTTGGGAAGAAAGTATACTTCAAGTCAGTAACTATACTTGACCATAACAAAAAAGCGAAAGAGAGACTCGGACGAAAATTCTGGAAACGCTAGTCCTGTGTTTGGCTTTCATCAAAATTTGTATCGCGCTATGCTCTGATGGAGCACTTTATCGCACTTCACATGGCTCGTAGACAACCTCATACTTCTCTCTCCTCCTTCCTTCTGCTCTCTTATACGCTATCCCGCTCATTTCGCAGTTCAGAAGGATGCTTGCAACGGCATCAAAAACGCTTCTCGGTCTTAGTCATCATCTGTGGCTTCTCCACATTATGAATCGTAGTGCTGTGAAGCCAACTCTACCTTAAATACCTTTACATATTCATCACAGGAGGTGAAAATGAAAATTGGTTTTGAGGAAAGGAAATGACGCAGTAACTGTCTCACACCTCGGTGGACACCCGAACCGCACCGTGAGCAAAGAGATAAAGGAGGTAATGAAAGAAGGAAAGGAAGAAAGAGGTGCCGCAGTGGAGGTCTCCGGAATAATTTAGACCACCTGGGGATCTTTAACGTGCACTGACATCGCACACCACACGGGCGCCCTTTGCGTTTCACCTCCATGAAAATGTAGCCGCCGCGGTCGGGTTTGAACCCGGGTACTCCGGCTCAGTAGACGAGCTGGAAAGGAAATGAGTTCGAGATGGAGGCGAAACGCAAAAGGCGCCCGTGTGCTGTGCGATGTCAGTGCACGTTAAAGATTCCCAGGTGGTCGAAATTATTCCGGAGCCCTCCACTACACTACAGCATCACCTTCTACCTTTCTTCTTTCAATCCCACCTTCCTCCCTTTCTTCACGACGCGGTTAAGGCGCCCATCGATATGTGGGACAGTTACTCCGCCATTTCATTTCCGAAAAAAAAAAAAAATTTCGAACTAGTCGTTAGAGGAAACACAAGCTGTTTACATAAAAGTGAAAAAAATTAACGCAAATATACAACATGGCAGAAAATTGATGGACGTAGATTCGGACAATTAGGCTGAAAAAATATTAAAAATGGAGTGGAGTACGTCTCATTGAGGCAGATCACCATTATCCCTTAAGAGGAAAGTATATAATAGTTGTGCATTGCCAGTATTCGCCTATGAAGTGGAAAATTGGAGGCTAATCAAGAGACTGGAAATTAAATAGAAGACAACGCAACGAGCTATGGAAAGGAATTCAATATGAGTTACTTTATGAGATAAGAAGAAAGAAGAATGGGCTAGGGAACGCCGAGCAGTAAATTATATACTGATTGAAATCAACAAGAGCAAATGGACTAGGGCAATTCATGTGATGTGGAGGGTAGATAACCGGCCATCGCTTAGAGTAACGGAGTGGATTCCAGGAGAAGGAGAACGCAGCAGGGGGCGGAAAATAATCAGGTAGGCAGATTAGGTTAGCAAGTTTGCAGGGACGGAGGGTACACTGTACAGTCGGGAAGATGATGACAGGAAATATATGATATCGCGTTCACTCCTAAGGATGAGAGAATATTCGAAAGATTCGACGTGCCAATCGAAATGTCCTCTGTTGTACATTATTCGCTTCGACCCGAATCCAAGCATTCGACCGTAACGGATTGTTCGATGTTCCCGAATACTTCGGGACTGCGGATCAAGCGGCGCGTTAGTGGCAAACCCATTGACTTGTCCGTAATCATGTTCACCGCTGTCGGAATCATTTAAAGTCAGTATATCACTGGGCTGACTCTCAAAAATTGTATCGAAAGTCGCCAGTGCCATAACGAGTTTCAAAAGGTTGTCTAACGCGGAAAATGGAGCACGGATAAGAACGGGATCAGGAAGGTTTTTCGACAGCGCAGAAAGGGAGACGGGAGGAAGTTTGTTCACGAGTAAATGGGGGCTTGCGTCAGCAAGACCAAATCGATTCCCAAGCAGTGCATGCTCAGTGCAGAGTACGACTATTATACCGCGTGAGCTTTTTCCCCCAACATAAAGTCCGACGCATGCCACGAGATTGCCCATCAAGGTGCTGCCGAAAAGGTGCCCGGTTACCGCCTGTTTTGTTACCCCTATCATAGAACAAACGGGCTGGTGGAAGCATCGCTGAGGCCGCCTGCAACCAACTTTAATCAAGGATGACCGAAAGTGTGCTTGCTTCGACTCATGCCACCTGAGCGAGAAGCGAAATACTATTTTCAACAGCAAGCAATGTGGTAAGCAGTAGGTGGCAGCTGCTTCGCACAGAACATGCTGAGCAACCTGTTTTTGATCCGCCGCGGTGGCTCAGTGGTTAGGGCGCTCGGCTACTGATCCGGAGTTCCCAGGTTCGAACCCGACCGCGGCGGCTGCGTTTTTATGGAGGAAAAACGCTAAGGCGCCCGTGTGCTGTGCGATGTCAGTGCACGGTAAAGATCCCCAGGCGGTCGAAATTATTCCGGAGCCCTCCACTACGGCACCTCTTTCTTCCTTTCTTCTTTCACTCTCTCCTTCATCCCTTCCCATAAGGCGCGGTTCAGGTGTCCAACGATATATGAGGCAGATACTGCGTCACCCCCTTTCCCCAAAAACCAATTATTATTATTATAACCTGTTCTTCTTTATGATGACCTCTCATTGGTTGAGTCAGTTTTGGTACAGCTCGTGACAAACGCTGATAAAAATCTATCAACATTGGTAAGAACCTTTTTTCTAGCCTTCGATATGAGATAATGGCACTCATCAGGATGGACACTGTCCAAATATTTTGGTAAAAACAACCATCACAGAACGAAAATACTGGAAGCTGTAATTAACACTGCCATCAATATAGCAATTGCTGTTCTATTCATTACAGTAAAACATAACATGTCCTTCTGCGACATTCGTTTTGTTTAAGTATTGGAGCTATTGGATTCGACATTATTCTTTGAATGTCGCTGTTCGCTTTGAATACGCTTCGACACTAAAATTCACTATTCGCCCATGCCTTCTCATTGGCTAACCCAGAAAGATTACAACGTCATTGAAGATGCTTCTCGGTGTTAGCCGTCATATATGGCTTCCCCACATAGTTAGTCGTATTGCTGTGAAGTTTTCCGCGCTTAAAAAAGAAACGTAAAAAAAAATCCCCAAAAATTCTTTATTAAATCAGTCGTTCAACAGAGAATGAGTTATGTATCAGAGGTGACATGAGCTGTTTGCTGAAAGGTAAAAAAGTAGCACAAATATACAAAATGGCAGTGTGCTACCGCGCCTGCATCGAGCAAGGGAACATATAAGGGTGATTTTTTTTTTTACATTTACGGATTTTTACTTTGAAAACTGCGAGAAATACATTGGTTCGGTCTGTTTAGCTGGATTGTACTGCAAGGCGGACGTTTTTATACCTCACATAGATAATTAATTAGACGACTAATTAACCTAATTTAGCTAATACGCTTTTTATTTTTCATTTTCTTGGGGGTGGGGGGGGGGGGGGGCAAGGTTATATTTCGAAAATTATGTCCGTCAACATCGAAGGTGAGCTCTGTTTTTAAATTTTCTTAATCGGTAATGTGCTTCGATACATCGACCGCAAAAATAAGCATTTTAAAGCTACTGAATCAGCTTTTCTGCATTACCTAATTATAAAATGGCGTCGCTGCGCGTGATATCGTCGCCGAAATTAAGTTAACGTCCTCTAAATCATCAAGTACAACTGAGCCTGTATTTTATACATAAGAAGCGCGAGAGACGCCAGTTTATAAATGTGCAATGCGAAAAAACCAACTCAACGGACTTTAAATGCGGATTTTTGACGTTCGACATTTCGAACCCCATTGCCGATTTTTAAAAGAGGAAATAAAAAACAAGTCTCACGTTCGATGTTAACGGCCATCAATTTCGCAATATAACCTTGCTTCCTGAAATCAAAAATCTAAACGTTTATAGTTAATTTAAATTAATCAATCGTCAAGTTTTGATCTATATGAGGTACATAACGTCCGACTTGCTGCACAATCTAGCTCAACAGAACATACCGACGTATCTTTCGAAGATTTTCAAATAAAAAGATGTAAAGGTTTAAAAAAATCGCCCTTACACTGCGTGTGTCCAAGTTACTTGAGCCTCTTTTATTTATTTTTTTTAAGAACAGCACGGTGTACTGGAATAAAACTGAAGCAACGCTATTGATGTTCGCCTACCACACGCAGCCAGCCTTGCTGGCACGTTTAGAATCATTTTAATTCCAAGTATCCAAGTTCATTAACTTTCTCGCTCCTAGGTGGAGGTGAAAAGTTTCGATTATGAATTGTTTCAAATGAAAAGTTGTAGAATGTCATAGAATACGCTCAATGCCGTCATTTTTTATACGGCGGTGTCAATCAAACACGGTTCTTTTCGCTCTTTAATTGCGCTTTATACAAAGTACGCGAAGTTTAAAGGGCCCCACAGCCTGAGCGCCGGCTTCGGAAATTCGCCTGACAGCAGCTGCCATGAGATCAGCTACACACAATTTGGCGGTTACAAAGCACGCAAAAATAACAATACCGTTCATAGTCTTCTTAACGTAAAAGTGCTTCGTGAACTACAGGGTGAAAAACTGCGAAACATACATCGGTGCAGTCATTGGGGACAAAATTTTCCGAGACGAGAGTTCTAGGAAAAACGTTTATTGCAGCTCCACCTCACTAGTGACCCAGTCGCCTGTTATTGTGAAGAGAAGAAGGGGCATTTAGGCCTTTAATGCCTTCATACAATATCAAGCGACTGGGTAGCGAGGTGAAACTACAACAAACGCTTTTCCTAGAACTCGCGTCCCGGAAACTTTTGTCCCCAGTAGTACGTGACAGAGCATGAGAATTAGATTATTAATTATTATAATGAACTAATCAACTTCTTTAATTTTTATGTTAGGGAGAAAGATGTTGCGAGATTGAAGACCGTCAACATCGACTGTGATCCCAGTTTTTAAATGTTCTTAATCGGCAATTTGGTTCGAAATATCGCACATCAAAATTATACATTTCAGTGCTCGATGAGTTGACTTTCTCGCATTGCACATTTATAAAATGGCGTCGTTGCGCGTAGAACCGTCGCCGAAATCACGTTAACTGCTTCTATCTCATATCATACACAAACGGCGTCTGTATTGGATGCATTAGAGCTGACAGCGACACCATTTTATAGATGTGAAACGCGGGAAAGTCAACTCAAAGAGCCTTCAAATGCGTATTTTTGACGTTCGATATCTCGAACCACACCGCCGATAAAGAAAATAACTAGGCTCAATAGGATAAAAAACTAAAAAAACTAAGAAATAACTAGGCTCACTGGAAACTAGAAATAACTAGAAAGAAATGACTAGGAAAAAAACAAACTAGGCTCACTGTCGATGTTGACGGCCTTCAATTTTGCTATATAATCGTGCTCCTAGAATCCAAAATAAAAAAGATTAATGCTTAATATTAGTTAATTAATCTTCTGATTATTGAACGCTATCACGTACATAATGTCCGCCTTGCTGTACAATACACCAGCACAGATCGCAGTGATATCGCCGTCATAGTTTCGAAATGAATGATCTGTAAATTAAAAAAAAAATCCCCCGGTATAAGAACGCGTCCTTAGAAATTTACCTAATTCGTAGCTCTATTTCTGTCTGTTTCTTTTCGATTTACAGCTTCATGACTGACACTATTTTCCCGTCCCGGCGGAACTTCATCAATTAACTTAAATCAACATCACAGAAATACTCCTTGGCAAGCGGTAATAGCTCAAAAATTATTTTCACACAAAATGGATCACTGTGCACTTTTGAACTTGGGATCCTGTTACCCTTGCGAACGCCCTCCACGTGGGCAGTCACCGAGAGAAAGAAATGAAAAAGATTATGCATAAAATAGGCGGATGAGATTCCGATGGAGAAACCCAAAGGTACAGAACATGTCAGAAAAAAAGTTGTCTGAGGGCACTTAAGTCTGCCTACGTGCAGGAATGCGAAAGCATGAAACTTTCTAGAAGGCGAGGTTTTTTTTTTTTTCCACGGCGCCTGTAGGCATTGCATTTTTTCAGGTTTTTGTTTAATTTTTATTTTTATTTACTTTTAGTCGTTTTCACTTTTATTTTTATTTTTATTTTATTTGCATTTACTAATTACTAGTTAATGTCTAATTAACCAATTGCTAATCACCATACCTTACTAATTGCTAAGAGTATATGGGTTATAGCAGTTATGCTATTGATGATGTCATAGTGTGACAGATTTCGCGGACGGACGGACGGACGGCCAACGTTGAGCCATTAAAGGCTTTCGCCTTAATACGCCGCCGTTATAGAACACTCGAGAATTCCTATTATATGACTGCTCTGGAGGTCACAATCTCTGGCGATAGACCGCAACAGATAGAGAGGGCCGACGCACCAGCCCAGCGGGCTTCTTTCCTAAATTAGCTCGCTCCCGTCGCACACGTGGCGTGGAAGCCAGCACCTAGACGCATAAACGACGCTCTGATATGCAGCAGCGGAGCAAGTCCGTGCGTGGCGTACGAGACGTGATCGCTGCGGTGCGTTTTCTCTGCTCTTTCGTTCCCCTCCCACAACTGTGCGCGATTTTGTTTCGTTTGATTTCATTTAGTCTCGGCGCCACAGCGTTTGCTCCCAGATCACGCCGCCCATATAGCTGACCGGCGGCTGAGGCGCGACGGGCCGTCCGAGCAAGTGTTGCGTCGCCATGGAGACGAGACTAACAGGAAGTAGAGCGAGAACGCGCGGAACCTTCTCTATCCCGCGCACAGAGTGCACCCACCGCGCGACGTGACACCACCGTCGGACACGCCTGCAAAGCGGCGAAACCATACTGCCGAAACTCTCATATATACACTGCGTGTAGAGCGATCGCCTGAATATACAGTACAACTACTGCCTTGCGTTCAGGGGGTGGGCGCCTCACTTCCTATCGTCGTCATGACTAGTCAGTTGCGCAGGATGAGCTACTGCAGGTCCTCTGAAGAGGTGATGAACTCGGCAAAGAGTTGGATGCAAAAGGAGGTAAGTCTGCCATCGCTCATTTGGATATGTGCCGCAGATTCATATAAGCTTTATGTCGTTCATTTGTGGGAATAATCGTGGCCTATAAACTTTCTAACGTCGTGGGGATGCTCATTAGCGCCCCTCGACATTTGAGAAACGGGAATGTGAGCATCACGTAAACGCATTCGTTTTGTCTAAACTTTAGCAATGTTTGCCTTCATGACGCATTTTATCTTTTTTTTCCTCATTTTTATCTACCTTTATAATTTGAAACAAAAGTGCTAGATTATAAGATTACCTTTACCATACACAGATATTTCAGGGAGTGGCCGCTCGTCAAAAATGGGCGATCGAGACATCAAAATTGTCATGACATAATCAATTAGCGCTTTTCAACGAACTCAGGTTAATTTTGTGTTGAAGAGGTGGTGCGAAGAGCTTAACTCGTTCTTTTTTGTTGAAGGAAGGTTCGTTGGCTCAAAATGTTCATAAAAAATTTGGACGACGCTTAACCTACCTTCAGGAGTACAATGCGATAGCATTAGAGATCCCTCTGGTGCAAGTAATCCTTCTCTTTCATAGATTCATAGAGCGCGGAGAGTCCTCATATACCGCTATTGGCGCAGTGTAGCTGCGGTTAAGCGATGAGCCACTGTCCACAGTCTCTCGACGAATGAGATGATGCTCAGTGCCACGGTGGGCAATTTATTTGAATGAATTTCATTGCCACCTACTTTTTCGTGACACGGACGAACGGACGCCAGATTTTCTCGTGAGCGGAACCTCTAATGCTGTTGCACTAATATTTCTGCTACGAAAAGCAGCTTGAAAGTTCACGAATGTAGCTATACGCTGATGAAGCTGAGAACGCGTGATAGGAGGCCATGATGGTGTAAAATATAGAAGTATATTTACTTCTTTGAATTCAGGCAGTCATTTTATACCGACAGCTCCAGAGATAGCGGCCCAGTCATCAAACTGCACTTTATCTGGCCGACAGCTGGCGGAAAGTGCCGGAAAATACGATAATCAGCATCATTGTATATATAAATGAAGTTCGTAGGCGCATGAAGTTGGGATAGTTGGTTTTCTATTGAAGTGAACTTGCCGCAAAAACGAGACGCGAGAAGGAACAGCAGACAACGCGAGTGCTACTAACTAGCTAAGAGAGCCTTCATCCATCACCTCCGCTAGCTGATATTTTCTTCAATGTGTTCTTTGTACGTTTGCGTTTTTTCCTGTTTATTTATTGCCTTGTCTGCAACAAAACTTCAGTTGTTAGTAGCGCTCGTGTTGTCTGCTGTTACTTCTCGTGTCCCGTTCTTGCGCTAAATTCAGTTCTATATATAGATAAGTTTCTAGTATAGTACGAAGGTTATGTGGAGCTCTCTGGGCTATTGAGGACGCGATAGCGCACCACTAGGCGACATGCAACAGAGCATACAAATTTTGCATGTGTAAGGAAAAGGGCACAATGCAGAATACGTGCTCGGTAGGCCTAGTGGCAGAGCTTAATTGTGCTCACGGATGCGGTGTTGTACGTGCTGGAAATCGGGAATTTGGTTCGTGAACTAAATGAGCTGCGGCCTAGCTGATTTGCGCAAGCTCTACGTGAGATAATTACAGATGCGCAGGCTATGCGTCACTCGACGCAAAGGAAGATCAAATTAAACATTACTTTCAAAGAGGAAAGAGTGCCGCAGTACAGGAAAGTCACCAAAATGTAACCAGCAATGCAGCATGGCCAAAGCTTAACAATTAAGGCCGTGCACCACCGAGCTGGAACCAATTGATGTTCGCCCTCGGGCACCTCGTGTGTTCGTGTACGCCTGTGTGGCGTAGAACATATATAGCAATTCACAAACATAGCACTTAGCTATGTGTGTGCACTGGCCTTTCCGGATTATATATGGCCTGAAGGCTACCACCTCATATGTTTAAATGTCAAGTTTTTCGCAGCGCAAACGGTCCGTTATCCTCAGGTGCCTTAAGTCAACTGCAGGACAAAATTAAGCATCTCCCAGTGACATTTAATCAATATTGCCTCTGTCATGCGCCAGCCGCGCGCGACAGCAAGAGCTTGCCATTCCATCTTATTCCCTTCCGATCTATAGTTTCCATGGTCACGCTTCGACTGGGGCTTCCACAATGCCGATTATACATTATTTAATTTGCGAAGATAACTTTTTACAGCGTATTCTGTCAGAAATACGCGCGATGTAATGCTTTTCGTTGATAGGATAATGCAAAGTGGGGAGGGCGGAGGCACTCACCTTCACCCCCAACTGAGCGAGGAGAAATATCCGGTTGAAAAACGACACTCACCATGCTCTTCTTTAAGAGAGTGAAGTTATAAAATTGAAGTTATCCGGGTTGACGGGGAATTCCTGTTTTTGCAGCTCAGCAAAGTATCCCCAACAGATCGGGCTAAGCGAGTTACATTAGGCGGGAGCCCCGTCTCCTGGTTCTGTTTTTTTCGCTTCATACGTGTCGCTCGAAGCTCCGTTATATGTGCTGGTTAAATGTTCAGGGGAATACCCCAAGGTGGAGTCGAATTTGTAATAAGGGAGTACTTACCGCCATCCACCCAAGCGCAGCCCATGCGGCAACAAAGGAAAGCTGTACAGCTTTCATAGAAACTTCGTAGTTAAAGAAAAATTCGCCTTTGTCCGGGGTTCGAACCCGGGACCACCGCTTCACCAAAGCAGTCGCTCTACCATCTGAGCTAATCGGGAGGGCCAGCACTTGATAGGGCGAGAGTGAATTGATCAATAACACGGAGTGTGAACAGTGTTGGTCTAATGTTTAGGGTAATCCCCCAAGGTGGAGTGTAGATTTGAAATAAGGAATAATGGCGCAGATCAAGTGACAGGACAGCAGGAGAGTACAAACACACACAAGCGCCAAACTCCTGCTGTCCTGTCACTTGATCTGCGCCATTATTCCGTTAAGCATGTCTGACCAACTTGCCCAATCCTTTACGCTTTGTAATAAGGAAGTAATTACTCGTTGACATCCACCCGAGCGCTATACGGCTACAAAGGAAAGCTATAGAGCTCTCTCGGAAACTTTGTACTTAAAGAAAAATTCGTCCCGGTCCGGGTTTCGCATACGGATATATGGTTCCATATATATTAAGCAGGTTAGAATAACGGGCCCCAAATTATCCTGCTCTCGGAGATGAGGCCCTGGGCTGCAGCCTCCTTAGATAGCCTCCCTCTCCCCACGTCTCCGCCCCCAATCCGAGGCTGGCTTGAAACAGGTTTTTTGCGCCGAGAGGACCGAAGTCGCGAGCGTTTTCGCCTGCATATGTGCAGGGGTTCAAACCCTAGGTTCAAACCCCTACCGAGAGTTTTAAGGAGGGCTTCGGAGGGCTGCAGGAGGTGTTCGGTTCGAAACCGACCGCCGAACAACCCCTAGTGAAATGGGCACAAGCCACCCCCGGCCATAATGGGCTTCCTGCAGGGGTATGCGCTTGGAGGAGGCTCCGCAAACCCCGGCTGCGTCCTTTCGGGGGCAAACACAATTTCGAACACTCAGCCTGCAAATGTGGTTTGTGCTTCACAGCGAAGTGAAGAGTTCAAGCTGGTACGCTCTAACCAGCGTGACTCAACAGACGTACAGGTTCAACTTTCACTACTGTAAGCCATCCTTCGTTGCGAAGAGGAAACTTCAGAGCATCACTGCTGTCGGAGGCAAGTTCGGTTTTTCCGGCCGTCTGACCTTGCGAGAGAAAAAAAAAAAAACGAGCCACGAGTGGGCTTTTATGCCGCAAGGCGGATTTAGGGTTGTTTGACGGTGTAGCGACTCACTGGCCCTTCAGTGCAACGGTTTGGTCCAAGACCCTTTTCCCAAGCATTTCACCCCACAAAAGCCGAGCACCGCCCGGGCAGGGGGAAATCTTGTACCCATCAAATAATCGGCGGGTACCCGGCGGTGCTGGGCACTGAGGATCGAATCCAGAACCTACCGAATGTGAGGCGAATGCTCTACCACAAGGCCTTCGCTTTTGGTAAAAGGCCATCACTTTTGGCAAGAAAAACGGCGGATACCCGGCCGGCAGCAGGAGTCGAACCCATGCACCACCTCCCAAAGCCGTGGCGGGTGCTCTACCACGGGGTTTTTCGGGTCAAACCGAAAATAATCGACAAAAGTACGCCAATTTCAGATTCCAAAATTCGGATTTAACCAAGAAAAAAAAATTGGCTGTGGCTTAGCTCGGCTATGCCAGGATATACGTGGCGAAAGCTTTGTTAGCCTTGGTTAATCTTGATTGCCAGTCTAGGTTATTCTGGTTGTCTGGCTAGTTGTTGTCACGTGGTTCGTCGCGCGGTTGGTCACGTGACCAGTTACGCGGTGCGGTGCGACCACGGTGGGAATGCGAGCACGGCGTAACTGCGAGTTCGTGCCCAATGTAGCTTTCGCTCCAAAATCAGCATTCTGTGCAAGGCGTAGTTATAGATGGCTATTGAATACGTGTTACACGCAGTCAAAGTTAAAAATAACTAAGTACGGAAGCCAGAGGCATGATGTGACGATTGCATTGTTGGATAAGCAGCACAGTTTTGCGATTTGAGGCATTGCTTCGCTATAGGTTACACGCCTATGCAGACCGGGAAGCATCACCTCATCGCCGCCTTCTGGCTAAACATTCTCTGTTAACTATCATCATCTTCTTAATTAGCGCAGTTAGTCGGTTAAGAAGATTAATCAACTGCATGTCGGACACTGACACGAAATCGCGCATGGGCTTCATGAACAGGTACGTTCTGGCTACCGCGACGATTGAGGGGAAGTTCCATCGCCGCCATCCCATCAACACGCAGACCATGTGATACACCGCCCTCATGCTTACCGCAGCGCGAGCGACAACCCAACGGTAACACAGCCTAATTCTTAGAGGTAGACTTCCACTTTCGATTTTGTCTGCCGGCTCTCATTTAACTTGTTACTTTAATGGCAACAGCAATTTCTCCTACAAGCACTACCATTTGAACGTTAACTACTGGTAAACAAATTGTTCAGCATGGCAAAAACACCGAGATAGACTTTAAGTGACTTTGACTTTAAGTGACTTTGACCACACAGAATTACAATAAATCACCGAAAAAAAGTATTTCAATGGTCGAAAATAACATTTACCGCAAAAAAATCGAATCTTGCGTTCTGAAATAAAATCCGAAAAACGTCCGGCGAATTTTCAAAAAAAAATAAAAACGAAAAAGTCCGACCCCTACATATATGAAGCAGCCTTTGGCTGAGCGGACAGTCGCACTCGCTGTGTTGCGGCGCATTCTTTTGCCGTAGGCGATATGCAAGAAGGTGCTGTACGACGTCAGGGCACGTTAAAGGTCACCATGCAGGTGGTCGAAACTATTCCGGAGCCCTCCACTATGGCTCCTCGTTCTTTGACTCCCACCTTCCTCCCTTCCCTCGGCGCGGTTGAGGGGTTCGAACCCGACCGCGGCGGCTGCGTTTTTATGGAGGAAAAACGCTAAGGCGCCCGTGTGCTGTGCGATGTCAGTGCACGTTAAAGATCCCCAGGTGGTCGAAATTATTCCGGAGCCCTCCACTACGGCACCTCATTCTTCCTTTCTTCTTTCACTCCCTCCCTTATCCCTTCCCTTACGGCGCGGTTCAGGTGTCCAAAGATATATGAGACAGATACTACGCCATTTCCTTTCCCCAAAAAAACCAATTATTATTATGTCCTCCGAGAAGTGAGACAGTTATTGCGCCTTTTATTTCCTCAAAACCAAATCATCCAAGCTTTTCATAGTGTGCTCTTTGGAGACACTCTACACGTACGTCCTTCTTTTTGCACTCCACCCCATTCTCTGTTCTTGCATGTACTCATCACAATGCGCACACTAACAGGAACACTGAATCATTATAGCACCTCTAAAGGGAAAGGCCCACTATGCAACCACGTCACCAAGTTCATCTACCCTCTCCCTACGCCGCGATATCGCGCTGACCTACTTGAGCCTCTGTCGGAGTCTCTCCTGATGACGCTCACGAGGTCTTCACGTCGGCGCGTTCCTCGCTGGTTCTACGCATTGAGCAGTGGCGGTGTTGATCCAAGGGTACTGCGGTAGCGTTCATTCGAACACGCACATCGACTGATTTGTACGGCACGGTCAGCGGCGCTAGGCGTTTAGCCCCAACCAGCGGCGTTTAGCCCCAACCTGGGCGCACACAAACACAATCTTGACTGCGCCAACGCACCCTCCCGTCGGCACGCGCGATGTCCTGGCGCAGCGGCTGGCGTGCAATTCAGAGAGGAAATCGCAGTAACGCGCACAATGATGAACGCTGCCTCGAGGCTGCACTTTTTTATAAGGACGAGCCACGACTGTCCGCTCTTTAGCTTCCAGATGGGGCGCACACAAACACGGCATATTATTGGTGCAAACGCGCTTACACCCGCAGACACGCGCGTCCTCCTGGCGCCTGACTTCAGAGTGATGGGAACTTTCAGAATGTTTGGCCTCAAGTTCGCCGCGGTTCACAGATGATGTTCGCCAGAATGTGCCGCGAATGGGACCTAAAACCTTCCACGATTAAAAAAAAGCTAGGCCTTCTCACTCACGGTTTCTTACCATGACCGCGAAACCCGACCGCGGCGGCTGCGTTTTTATGGAGGAAAAACGGTAAGGCGCCCGTGTGCTGTGCGATGTCAGTGCACGTTAAAGATCCCCAGGTGGTCGAAATTATTCCGGAGCCCTCCACTACGGCACCTCTCTCTTCCTTTCTTCTTTCACTCCCTCTCTTATCCCTTCCCTTACGGCGCGGTTCAGGTGTCCAACGATATATGAGACAGATACTGCGCCATTTCCTTTCCCCAAAAACCAATTAAAAAAAAATGACCGCGACCACACAGCGAAATCAGATGCACAGCAACCATCGAAGCAGGGGGCTGGCTCCAACGTATGCGAGTGTCACTCGCGCATAGCAGGACAGAAAGCTGAGCAAGCTTGTTACGACCCATAGTATCACAGCGCGGAAGGCGGGGACAAACGCAAAACCAGACAACACGAGCGCTGACTTTCATCTGAACTTTATTGCACACTTGCATACATTTCCTGCCAAGATTAAGTTTAAAAAACAAACTTACCAACGCTGATTAAGACCTACAACTCCGCAAAGGCACCCTCCAAAAATTCCATTTCGCGGTTGTCAAGTGATAACGGTTTGCTGACACACAAAAAACTACCCTTACCAATATGGTAATCCTCGACTACCTCCCTCCGTCCGGTCGCTATGTGGGAAAATGACTGACGTTTCAAAAATGAAACAAAGTGCTACACGTGTGATCTAGTTGGCGACAGTGAATAGGTAGATTAGATCCTGCACCGCTGCCCCAAGATATGTTGCGTTAATTGAACACAACAAATCTTTGGGCCTCTGGTTTTAATCTACCTATCCATTTTCGCCAACGACATCACACATGAACACTTCGTTTCATGAAATGTCAGTCATTTTCACACATGGCGACCAGGCGGTAAGGGAGATAGTCGAGGCTTGCCATATTGGCAAGGGTAGTTAGTTCTTTGTGTGTCAGCAAATCGTTATCACTTGACAACCGTGAAATGGAATTTTTGGAGTGTGCCTTTGCGGACTTGTAGGTCTTCTTGATCAGTGTTGATAAGTTTGGTTTTTAAACTTAGTCATGGCAAGAAAGTTATAAATGTATGCAATTGTGTAATAAAGTTTAGTTGAAAGTCAGCGCTCGTGTTTTCTGGTTTTTCATTTGTCCTCGTCTTCCGCGCTGTTGTACTATGTCACGCAGAGCACAAACTGCAGCTACTCATCCACGAAGCAGCAATAACCTCAGAAGACAGCCCGCCAGTGGTTTCAACATGCAGTTTCACATAACCACATAATTGCAAATGAGTTAATTCTTACGTTTGGATTACCCGCAGAGGAAACTACAAGGCAAACATTTCTATTTTCAGCCACAACCGATTCGTGCGGACATGTGTATGCCGCAGGCGGACTGTAATATGGAAAGTACAGAATATAATGTTCTTTTTTCTTTTCATTGCAATTACACACGTGCAGGGCAGCAACAGCAGATGCCAGCCACTGTACTGCTGGCCCGAACCGGGAGGGTGGCCAGCACGGAGCTGCAGTTACCGCGACTCGGTGCGCTCGTCGCTTCACGACGAGGAGATGGTGGGCCTGCGCTGCGAGTGGGAACGCAAGACAGACAGGAAGTTCCTCCAGAACCAGATGCGCATACAGCAAGAGCGCCAGCAGGAGCAAGCCGACAGGCAGCTACACAACAGGCGCAGTAGGTATGCGAGACAATTATGTGGGGTGTTACAGCTAGCTTGTGCCCAGCTGTATGAAACGACGCGCTGTACGAATAAGCGTACTACACTCGTAGCAGTGCACTCCAGCGCGCTCGCGCGTTTGTGTGTGTACAGGTGCAGCCTAAGTATTATGTAGCAATCTTTAGCGTTTGAAAATTTCTCACGTTTCGTACTGCAGATGTTTTCTTAGGTTAATGCGCGAGCACACTACTAGCATGTGCGAAGGTATATATGTATAAAGTATATCCCAATTTTCGGCAGGTAAAGCAGAAGAATTTACTGACTAAGCGTGCTCATAACATCACGGCCGGGACTGTGCGTTGCAAATAGTTTCTATTTCTTCCACTGCCTTTTCTCCAGTAATTTCCTGCCCTTCTTTTACCCACTCACCCAACTCTCTGTATACCATACATCCCATTTACTTCTCTGCCACAGACTGGGTGTCAAGTACATGCAGAAGATTCGATAACAGACACTCACCTCTGTTTTTTTAATAAGACCACCACCACCAGCAGCTGTACAAGTGCACAACTTTACTCATTCGTTCACATACATTTACACATTCGCCTAACTTTTAGTCAGACATAACTTTACCGTCAGTCGCAACTGTACATAGCAGCGAAATATGGGATGCCCATTAATAGCCTGTAACCTGGTGGCATGTAGTCAGTAGTGCTAATCACTGGCAGATATACCCAATGAAAGCCAGACGAGGCATCTCGTGATTCTGTGAGTGGTCCAGCCAGACGACCGAGTGTGCGAATGCGGGGGAACGTGACTCGTTTTTCGGCGTTTTGTCTCTTCGGGTTGAAGGTCTCAGCATGAGTGAAATAGACATTGAATAGAAAATTGTTTGCTAAAAGCTAAAAACAAAATAAATACCGTATATCCTGGCTACGTATATCCTGGCATAGCGGAGCTAAGCCACTGCCAAGTTTTTATCGCTTGTTATATCCTTTGCCTTCCACTGCTCGCTTCGCGATTGCATCGTTGCTACCTTACTGTTCTAAGCTCGCACGCGCCACCATGCCATCCCGCGGGTAACTAGGTAACGTGGGGCAGGGCGGGAGGGGGTTGTCATCATCATCATCAGCCCGACTATGCCCGCTGCAGGGCAAAGGCCTCTCCCATGTCTCTATTAGCCCTATCCTATATGCGTCGTATATTTGTAGTCAATTTTTTTCAGTGGCCAGCGAGGGGTGCGAGATGGGAGGTCGACATAGAGGCGGCAATATACAGTATATAATGCGCATTATGACATTTGTAGAATATTTTAGGACGTGTTCAGAAAATTTTCGCGTAATCTGCGCAACCCCCTTTCTGGAAGCCCTAATTTAAAGAAAAAAAAGCGCAGATTACAAGAGTAAACACGGTGCTTGCAAAAGTGAATGAAACAGCAAGAAAAAAGCACACACATGGTTCATTCACAAGCAACATCGACCATTTGTGACGCTTGTAACGGCCGATTGCGAGGGTGGTGGGGGAGGTTTCTTGGCACATGTTGAAGGCTGTTGGGGTTCCTTGGGGCAAAAAAGTTTGAGAACCTCTGGCTTACAGCAATGTGCAAATTCCTTTGGAAATGTATGCTCTATGCTCTTCGCCACAAACAGGCTGATGCAAGTCCTGGAGAGTGAAAAGAAGATGCTTGAAGGAAAGCTTACTGCACTCAACTTGGCCGATAAATCTACCAGGCATCGGCAGTGTTGCAATACCAAGGAAAAGGATCCAAAGCTTCCAAAACTAGCCAGTGTGAATTAGTAAAATGAGAACGCACCTTTCTTTTTACTTTACCATGTATTACTGGCCATTTGGGCAACCCTGCTGCTTATGCTTTTTTGTACTGAGAAATGTATCATGAAATAAAGCTGTCTTTGTAAATGTGCACTGCAGAGAAATAATGTGAATCTTCATCAAGGAAAAGAAAACACAGCATCCGAGAGAAGAAAAAAGTATCACAAAATGGTCTATGTGGTCACTGCTGCGACACCCTGAAATTTTGAGATACAAAGTTGCAAGTGCACAGCAGTGTCCATTGGCATACTTGAAGTCCAATTCACTCTAACGTAAAATTACGCTGTGCTCAGAATTATGAGAGAAAAAAAATGTTGAATAAAGGCGTTATTTCTGTCCTTGTATTCCTGGTTATTCCATGAAAACAATCCCATTCCTTTGCATACTTGCCTAATGATAGTGCTGAAGTAAGTTGCACAGGGCTCTTAAAAAAAAGAAACTTCAGTTACACACCTACTACCAAAAAAAACCTAGGAGGCCAGACTCTGGTGGCTACATCAGCAGCATTCAACGGCAGGACTCATGGGAACCATGGATTTTGTCGCTTTTTCCATCAGGTCAGCCTTTATCGAGCTGAATTTGCTTGAGAGAGATCAGAACTGGCCAGTACCGTATTTTAATTCAGCATCAGCAGATGGCACCGCCAGTGTTGGTGGTAGCGCGTTACAAGTAACTGCGTTGCCGGTAACGCGTTACTTTTTTCGGTAACTTAGTAACGTACTCGTTACCATTTCGGAACTGCAACAGGTAACGCACTTACGTTAACATTTTTCGGTAACGTGACGTGTGACGTTACTAGTTACTTTTTGTTGAAACTGAGACCCACTCCACCCCCTTTTTTAGAAAAAAAAGCACAGAGCACCTAAAGTGATGTTGCAATAAACAAAATGTACAGGTGCTCTCGACGACCCTTGTTGCAGCTCACATGCATGCCAGAAAACACCTGCTCTTGACAACACACTTAACTAAAAAAAAAAATAGAATAGCCATAAAGCATGAAACACATGCATGAACATGCATTCACACACTTGCCTTCACATACCTCCCCTTCCCAAACCACTCACACACGCACAACTCTCTTTAAAGAGTGGAAGCATACGGAGCATTTTGGAACATCACATTTTTCAGAATTGCTTTAAATTTGTTATCGAGTTCAGTGTTTTCTTTGTGAAGATAGAATTGGTGATGAAATGTCATTTTATGTTTATTGTCACACTCAGAAAGTGGCTTCACCATGTGCCACAGAGTTAGAAGCCATCACATTTACCTCTACAGGCAACTTTAGGCCACTATAACATTGCTAAGCTCCTGCACATTTGTGCAAAGTATTCTCGTTAAATCAGGATTTCGCGTAAAATCTTGTTTGGGCTAGAAGTTTTACGTGTAATGTGAGCTTTATGAAATTGTTATTGTAAGTTCTTAAGGCAAAGAATAATTAAAATTAATGGCCATGAAGTAACGGCAAAGTAACGTGTGGTACTTTTTTTCGGTAACGTTAACGATAACGCGTTATCTTTTTTTGTAGGTAACGTAGAGCGGTAACGCGTTCCCTTCTTTTTAGCCTAGCGAGTAACGTGTTCAGTTACTTTTCTTCAGTAATGCCTACAACACTGGGTACCACACACACAGGCACCTACTCTTGGATGCATCACATGGAACTATAACTAATAATATACAAATTTTTACAAGCCATAGAAAACTGAAGCAGCTATAAGAAATGCAGTGGAAGGTCAGACAGCTGAGTTTCATTGACATGCACCAAAAACTCAGTAAGAGCATGCTATCTGCATTTCGGAATTGACCTCCAATCTTGTGCACAACAGCAGAATGCTCTAGCCACTGAGACACTGTGGTGGGTATGGCATCCCAAACCATTAGACCGTAGGAAGTGTAAAAGGAAGTTTGCACTACAGAATATGAGATGAAAAAGTTTATTAAATAATAAAGGCACTTTGTATCACAAATACCAGAGTACTCCAACTACACATAGAAGCAATTTGTATAAAGTACATCTACAGCTATGATATTGTCGAGTACCTTAACAACAGAAAAGCTGCACAAAAATATCAATGACAAGAAAGAGCAAATTGCATTATAGCTTAAAAACAGCAAACGCTTTTTATCTACAAATAAAATCTATGACTACCGTTTCATTTCATAACAAAACAGTAACAAGAATGTTTTTCAGCATATCGACATCATTGCATTGGTTGTATGGCAGCATGGGACACAAAAGTTTGGTGCTTTTATTAAAAGAAAAGTGTATCAGGATCGATGCTGCCTTAGTGACAACAAAAGTTTGGTGCTTTTGTTAAAAGAAAAGTGTATCAGAATAAATGCTGCCTTAGTGACAACAATGGGAACTAAAATAGAGCAATACTGCAGAACATAGCTCTACATCCAAAACTATTTAAATACTGCAGCTACAATACACAGCCCCACCCGTCTGGCCCTCAATACTTGTTGATGCCAAAGAGTCGAACCTTGTGAAACTGTGGCAACTTGGGAATGAGCACGAACAGCAGGGAGCAGAAGTTTATAGCAAAGTGGACAGAGTCATATTTTGTGTAGAAGCTTGTGAGAAAGAATCTGAAAGGCATTAAAAAACAAGAATAAGATAAGGCAGAAATTACACACACATTGTGAGATGTGTATGAGCTTTCAATCAATCAATCAATCAAGTCAGTTTTATTCAAACGGCAAGTAAAAAGTACATGCGAATCATCTGGGCCCTTAGCCTTCTCGGCTAGACTTGGGCCCATGCAGGAAGTACGAAAAATAATTATAGTGAGACAACTCAGTACTATACACAGAATTCATGTACAGCAGTTATGCGACAGCTATATACAAAGAAAAGTGAAATACTCAAGAAATGATACAATAGTTTGGAGGACAAAAAAAGAGAATGAATGCATCCAAGAAAAACACTGATTTATAGTGGAGTCGAATATTGCTGGCTTCGGAAAAATTTTTCTATCAGCAATTGACCTATATTTAAGTTAGCAGGCAGTTGGTTCCAAATTTTAGCAGTGGCATAGGCAATAGTTTTTTTACCATACACATTATTAACAGCTGGAAGGTTAAAACGACAACTGAAAAAATTTCTAGTTGGACGAGATGGACATACGAAAACAGATGATGATAGTGGGATGTTATGGTTTAGTATATGTATAACCACACAAGCTAGTTTGAAATCCCGCATAGCAAAGAAAGGTGTAATGTCTAGGTAACGAAAGAGCGGAGCGGATCTATCTACGTGTTTGCTATGTGTTATTATACGAAGGGCTCTTTTTTGTAAAATTGCTATTTGATTTAAGTACGTGTTATACGTAAGTCCCCAGGACTCTGCACAGTAAGTCATATTGTTTTGAAAAAGGCAATAATACCAAATTTTTAATGTGCGAAGCGAGAACTTTCTAGCTTTTATTAGGACAAAGCAAGCCCGTCTCAATTTGCTGCTTACACGAATTATGTGAGGATTAAAATTGAAAGCTGAATCTTGAGTTACACCAAGATATACCTGTTGATCGACTCGTGCAAGGGGGTTCGCGCCTATTCGTAACTCATTTAAGCTATTTGAATTTTTATATAGACTGGAGAAGACAATGTATTTTGTCTTTGAGGTGTGTTTGTTAAGTTATTTTGTAAAAACCACTGGCACATCACAGAAAGATCACTATTGGCGTGCCTTTCGACCATATTAGGGTCATGACTAGAGAAGAGAAGGGCTGTATCATCAGCATGCATAATAGAGTTTGGGCATAATTGAAAGCATCTGGCAGATCATTTATGTACAAAGAAAAGAGTAATGGTCTCAATACCGAGCCCTGAGGCACACCACACAGGATGGAATGAACGCTTGATACAGATTTGTCGATTTTAACACATTGCTTGCGGCAAGAAAGATAGCTTTCGAGAAACTGCCTTGCTTGAGCTCTGAATCCATACCGATGTAATTTTGATAATGGTATGTCATGGTTCACAGTGTCAAACACTTTTTTAATATCAGTAAAAATGCCAACTACATAGTCTTTGTTATCTAATGCTTTGTTGATGAATTCACTTAAACACTGTACAGCCGTGGAAGCATATCAGTTTTTTCTAAAACCGTGCTGGTTGTCTACTAGTACGTTATATTTATCTAGAAAATGGGTAAAACGTTTCATCAATAACTTCTCAAATACTGTGTTAAGGGCACTAAGTATTGATATTGGTTGGTAGTTCTGGATGTCATCCTTACTACCGGACTTGTATATGGGGGTGACTTGAACTATTTTAAATGCGTCTGGATATGTGGTCATGTAGAAGGATGCATTAAATAGTTTTGCTAAATGCCCACTCAGTTCCTCAATGTGCTCTTTAATGACAAGTAAGAGGATCTTATCATTACCTGGTGTTCTTCCTCCAGTCATTGTTCTAACAGTAGAAATGATTTCATCATGAGTAATGTCATCAAAAACACAAGAATTCAGTACAGCAGCTGGGAGCTCGGGGGCTTCATGCATCCACAGCTTATCCACAGTCCAAAGATCCATCAGACATTATATACCCTTTTGACCTCAGCGGAAATGCAAATACATCACAGTGATGTGTAGCCCCAGGCTTTTCCTTCAGTTCTTCAGCAGGCCGGAGACAAGCAGCAATGAAGTCAACCCTTTGTGGCACAGTGCCTCCGTACATGCATGAAACTTTTCAAAGGTTTTTTCAAAGCAACTAGTGCTTGTTTCGCTAAGTCACTGACACAGACTACATCTGAAATTCTTCCTGGACAGAATTTCAGGGCCATTTTGTGCTTAGAAAAAAAAGATGGCGGTGGTTTAGCTTTTGTTAAACCTGGAGTGACGCGATAGCTACAGCCGGCCGAGTGGAACTTGGTCACGTGACCAACCACGTAACGAACTACGTGATCAACCACGGCGCCACACCGCCGGCAGCTGGTCCACACCACGTGACCAACCGACAGCGTGGCGGCGAAGCCACGGCGTGGCGGTGCCACCACACTGAAGGCTCGAAATGCTACCGTAATGTAGCTATCGCTACAAAAAAGGATGCCTTTTCCAAACGAAGAAATAGAGATGGATGTCGCGAAGTTCTATGGCGAGCCTAGGAAGTGCTGTTTGGTACTCTCCTTTCTTCTCTGATGCAATGAAATTTATACTAAAAGACACTGTACGCTAGTTTTCATTGCAAAAATATCTTTGGATTATAAGAAAATAATTAGTTGGGCATAAATATATTTGATGGAAGAATAAGGCTCCAAACCTGTGAGCATGGAAGTATGTGAATTTGTAAAGTTTTTGGGCCATTCAAGTTGTTTTTTTGTGAAATATAGCGGGCCTTAAGTTACACACACAAATTATCAGAATTTCCTCGTTAGTAGGACATGATGCATGTCTGAAAGGGTTAAATCTACAGGATGGATGGTTGGTTGGTTTATGGAGGTTTAACGTCCCGAAGCAACTTAGGCTATGAGGGACACTGTAGTGAAAGGCTCCGGAAATTTCGACCACCTGGGGTCCTTTAATACGCACTGACACCGTACAGTACAGGGGCCTCTAGAATTTCACCTCCATTGAAATTCACCACCGTGGCCGGGATCGAACCCGCGTCTTTCGGGTCAGCAGGGAGCGCCATAACCACTGAGCCACCACGGTGGCTTAATAGCCCCTGCGCATGGATGGTAGCTAGGTGCACATTTATCAGTGGATGGGCATGCTTGCCAGGGAGTGTTTCAACCACCATCTAATTAGCCTGAAGGCATCTCTCATTGATGGACATCACTGTGACATAGAATGCAGCAAGATGCACAAGATGGAAACTTCTATGTGCTTACGCATGACGGTGCTAGCTGTCTAAGACTGCCATCGCCAATAGCATGTATACAGGCATTTTTGCCAATTATGTTCATCTGTGTCATCAAAAACTAATGCCACCGTTTCATGAAGTGATGGAGGCAATGTAGCCCCCACTGAAAAAACCCGAGTAGACACTTAAGCTCCATATTACAATAGTGTTAATGGGCACCTTCAGTGACCTGGGGTCCTCTTTGCATATCAATCTGCAGACATGGACACTGTTCTTTCTTCCACCATCACATAACACTTAACCTACCCTCAGCATCAGAGATCCCTCGCATGCAAGTACTCGTTCTGTGTCACCTAGGTTTTGCCTACCTGTCCATATGTACGGAATTGGTCATTCTCTACTTCGCATTCCCAGATTGCGGGGAGTCCTCATACCACTATTGGCATAATGGTGCAGCAGTTAAGTGATGTGCTATTGCCCCAGCAGGTGGCTGTTTTAAACACAGCCACTGGTGGGGTTTGTGGGACCCAGGTTCCTCTTCCCCAGCAACCTCTCACGACTGATCGTTAATTGAACTGCCACCGGTCACAATTAAGTTTGTTCATAATCCGGTGGGAAGGTTGCCGCCTGCCACGGTGGGAGGTTTGTGATGACATCACAAGTTCACGTGACCTAGGTGGCAGGTGAGGCTTTTATCGGAACGCCAACGTCGATGCCGAATTTCCCGCTGAACTGGGCCCTTAGCGCTATCATGATAATAAAATTCATTAAAATAAAAGTGGCATTCCCGCTTGAAACGCAGGGAGTGTGGCTAAAGACTATTATGATAAGAACATTATGATAAAGAACATTATGATAAGTAACACAAAGACTTGGGCTAGTTGGTAGGTGTGTGGTATGAAGGCAATGGCACAAACAGACCATCAGAAAAACAGAACCACAGGATGAGCGTCAACTGATAGCAAGTGATCCTATCAAAAACAGAAAATGTCAGCATATACGGACACTAAAGCACAAAACAACATGAACTTCACACTGTGGAGCATACAAAAAAAACAAGCAAAACAACCAGCCTTTCCAACAACCTAACCTCAGACTTGCGCAAATCTAGATAAGGATGACTTGTACATGTTTCCTCTTACAACAATATGAAAAGCTGTCTCAACCTCGCAAGTTGTCTGGCAATGATAAGCACTGCTGCAGTACATTCAAAACAATGGGGTACTACTACACATTGCAATGTACAGCCTGGTGCGACCACAATCTGCCCTTCAATGATGAATTCTCCCTCCAACAAATATTTATGCATAGTCACTTTTTATGTCCATGGGAGAGGAAGAAAGACATAAACCACCCCATCTTGTAATGTCAAAGCACGCGCTTAAAGGGAAGGTGAAATGGTTTTTTGAGAATTCGAGGTTGATCAAGAATTAGAATCTACGAAGTTTCTAGACGAAGCATGCATAGTAGTTCTGCGCTAGCATTTAAGATGGTGACGTAATCACCGACTAGAACCGCAACAATATTCAGGCTTCTCCTCACTATGTTGAAGGAGTGCGGGGAAACTTGTGGTGATGTCATTGTTGCCAAAATTTCAGATGTCCACTGCCCTCGTCTATATGCTGCCAGGATAATTAAGCACTTTTCTCACTTTTTCTAAACAAGAGTCACATTTGAAAGTCATGCTATGAGCCGAAGCACCCTTCTGTCTTGCCACATTGTCAAGGTGCTCAGTGTATTTTCTGCATCTCTGCAGTTTTGCAAAGATAATTGACTGTTTTTATGGTGGCTGTTAAGGTGGCTTTTATTTTGAGATGGACTCCACGAAAGAAATGGCCAAAGCCATAGCTGAACTGACTGACAAACAGCTGCATTTCCTGAACCACAAGAACACTGGAGCTAACACATTCTGCAACCACATTAGCCAAAATAACTAAAGTTAGAACTATACTGCATGCAATATGTGTTACAAATACGTCAAGTACACATTCACTTGTATTTTTCATTTTTCAAATTATGGCATGAAAATGCTATGCACAGGGGTACACATGTTTGTGTCCCACAGGCACCTGAAAGTCTGATGTCTTCCCAGCACTTCATCCCACTCGAATGACACTTCAAACAAATGTCACCAAGCATGAGGCTAGCAATTTCCAAATAGCATTCGCTTTAAAGGAATTTGAAACACTCATGCAGTATACAAGGAGAACAAGCTCATCTATGTTTACAGAGGCTTTTAAAGTGGTAGTCCACTGTGACGGTGTGTTATCTGTGTGTTGTTTTAGGTCACATAGGCAGCTAACGCGACCATGGGCCAAAGCACAAGGTATAGTCACTATGATGGCATGCATCTATTCTTTGCAATATGTATACATGACTTCCACAAAGAGGTCAAGGCATGTGCATTGAGTATCCATTCATTAGTGCAGTCGCAAATGCAATTGAGGCAGTGAACTTTTTAACACCAACACATTCAATGCAGTTAATCTAAAATGGTTCATGCCACATTGGAAATAAACAATGAGCATGAAACTCTATGTTCACCACACAGTTTACACTGCTCGAAACAAATGAACATATGCACTTACAGGAAAACAGGAACCACAGTAAGGAACTTTCTCGTGGCTGTAAACTGCATTTCATCATCAATCTGCTCCCACTGTGTCAGGTATCGAGACTTTCCCTGGTCTGCTGACTCCCAGGGGACACCTTTGAGGGTGTGGAGGAAGAAGAACATTGCCTGCAATGGAGAGCAAAATTAAACAAGTGGTTCAGAGCACGTTTCATGCAGGAAGTCTTCAGAAATTATTAATAAGGCTGTAAACTAGACTAACGAGCTTGTCATTTCTGCACCGCAACTGGAGAGTTGAGCCTCTCAAGATTAATTCCCAGTTTGTGCAGCGTAGAAGGGTGCTACTTCAGCCAAGGAGCTCTCAAGTGAGTGAACTAATTTGTACTCTCCACTACACCAGTTGCGGTTGTTATGTCATGCTTGACGCCATAAATTCATGTGCCATAATTTGCACAGGGGTGTCTGAAGGCATCATCGTAGTTGCCTCCACCATTTTCACAAATTAGTGCAATGCAGTCTACAATTCATGCATCGCGCTAAAAGATGCTACCCTAAGCCACAGAGTAGCTTGCGTTATTTCAACCCGGGTGTTAGTCCTCACAAACTACGAGCTACAGCCAGTAGCTTTCTTGTTGCAAGAACACCATCACTAATACTGCAAAAAAAGCGTATAGTGAGCTGCCAGATCGAGGCAATGTATACACTGTTTTCTATCCTAAAAAAGCTCTGTTCTTGATAAAACATGCATATTTAACGTCCTGAAAATCTAACCTGTCTAAATCTGCTATATGAAAGCAAAATTGGTCTCGCTTCATGTTTGAGTTCATGTTCTCTTGAAGGCACCCTACAAAACATTAGAACGAAGAACTCGCAAATACAAATGGACACAACACTGCAAGAATTCATAAACTGTGTATAAGCAATGTACTGTCAGGAGCAAAAATGATTATAACGTGTGCTGTTGCATGACTCGCCTCTTTAGCAACTCTCGGTTTTTTCACAAACAGGACTGCTCCAGACTGAAATGAGAAAACTGATGCCCTTCTAGATAAAAACGGTACCTCCTTAGCCTCTTCAAACAGCATGTGCTGCTCAAATGTGGCGCAGCAATATGGCCTAATTGAAGCTCACGTACTACGCACCATTTTTCCTCCCGACAAGAGAAGTGTACTTCGCTCCTGTGATCAGATTATGCAATCCATTGCTTCGGTTCCACTTAACAGCATGATGAGCTGAGGCAAACATGTTCAACGTCAGTAAAAGCTCGAGCAAAACTGAACAGTGGTAGCAAGAATACTGACAAAGCCAACAACATAAAACATGCCAAATCTAAATATGCTGCTAGGGCCAGTACCACAACATTACTGATATCTTAGTCTATAGCCAATTATAAGTATCATCATCATCCACCTCAGCATGACCAAGCCCACTAAGGACAAAGGCCTCTCCATATGTAGAGTCTGAAATGCACAAGCTCTGCATCTATATTTTCCAAGGCAACTATGTTCACTTTGGATTTGGTGCCTTGTAAAACACAGTAGCTTGCAAGGACATACCACTTTCAGTGATAAAACAGTTAAATGCACGAGTTCATATGGCTTCATAGTTAAGCAGCATGAAAGATACCAAAATCCCAAAAGGAGAGAAAATAGGCACCATGTTTTTTATGCTGTGACCTTATGTACAGCTTTTCAATGCACTTTTGCTATGCAGAAACTGTGAGAAGCATCTAATGCTTCCAGGTACACATTTCAACACTCAAATGCTCAATAGATAAGCACAGTGGCTTTCATATGCCAGACAAGAATACTAAAAGAAATGCGAGTCTTAACCTCACAGGCTGCAATGATCATGAGTGTTCGGATTTCGTTTCCTGGAAGGAAGCAGCTTATACACATTTTGTAGCCGGAGCCAGATGCTGTGAAAGCCTCATCATCAGCCTAACTAAGCCTACTACAGCACAAAGGCCTCTCTCATATCCCTGCACATATTCTGACAATTCAATCATCCCTGGACTCGTTTTGACTACAACCTTTTTACACGGCAAGTGAAGAGTTTTTAGAATTCAACATGCTTAAAGAGATTGGATAAGTGAAACTTGCAGGGAAAGCATTCGAAGCCTCTTTCTGTCAGCATCTGAAGTGGTGATATAACTGCTCAATAAAGCCTCAACGACATTCAAGCCTCTCCGCAGTGCACAGTCAGGTAGGGCATGGCGACGTCACCTATGGCGGCGGTACATTTCCAATGCAGAAGCGGTTGCTCGAAAGAAGGAAACTAATGCCACTGAAGGTAAAGCATGCGAAGAATTGTTTGGCAGCAACCAACGATACACAGCAGGGTGTGAGCAAAGGCAGCCAAAATCTGAAGTCTCATCCATCGATGCATGCAGTCATCAACAAGCTTTTCCATGCTTCGCCGATGTTGTGAGGAGAAATCTGAATATTGTTGGGTTTAGATGTGAGCACACAAAAAACTTTTCATGCTTTACCTACAAGTTATTCGTATCCTTGAACCTTATTGAATTTTCAAAAAATGTCCTCGCCTCCCTTTAACGGCAAAAGCACTTATACACAGAAATTATTATGACTTAACTCTGGATGGGTTTGGCTCTCAACACATATGCATTAAAATTTTGACCAGAAGCAAGGCAAGAAAAGATGAGAGGTAAGTGCATTCACCACTGTAAACTAGAGCCAAGTGGGACAGTGATAAAGCATTCTATGCATGGGAAATGATACCGCTACTGTATTCTACAGGAGACACTAGATGCGCGAAAGACGTGGAAACATTACGATGAAAGCCCGAGGCAAAACCCGAAATGCAGAGAATGGCTAGTGAGAAACAAAGAGAACTGCAAACAAGACAAGCAGCAGCAAGGAAAATGCACAGGACCAGTAGCAAGAAATGTAAAAGGCATTGGAACACTACACTGGCACCCAAGGATGTCGAATGGCAGGAGCATAAATTGTAGAAAAGCACATCATTTGAAACAGGATGCTACATTAGTACAGGGTGCAAAGCAAGAACGACCAAAATGAATACGGATTAGCTCAGCTAATCCAGGATATACAAAGCGAAAGCTGTCGGTGTTCATTGGCATTGACAACATTCTATAACGCCGATGATTTTGAGGAAAGGAAGGGTGCATGCACTATGCTCTTAGCGGCCGCTCACCTTGGAAGAAGGTGCAATGGAAGAAGAAGACGCGGCTGGTGGCCGTGTGTATACCAAGCAACATCTTCAGAGCCTACGGGAAGCTGCTTCTACCGACCCCGAAGTCATTGCCTGGTGTGAGGCTGCCCGTCTATATAAGAATGAAGCACGGAGAGCTAAGCGCGTGTCAGAGACTCCCGAGGTACGTGGAGAACGTCTCGCCAAGCATCTTCACTTTCCACCAGCCGCGTCTTTTTCCATTGCGGCTTCTCCCAAGGCGAGTGGCCACTCAGCGGCTTATATCCTCCGCCGCGGCACAGCCGCTAAGAGCGTAGCGCATGCACAGTGAGGTGCATAGCTAAGTGATGACGTCACGCGTAGTGCTGCGCGGAGACCAGTGAGGCGATGGCGCGCGGCTCGGAGCACCGTGCATGCGCAGGGAGGTGCATAGCTAAGTGATGACGTCACACCCGCCACTGTGCGGAGGCCGGTGAGGCGACGGCGCGCGGCGAACATCTGAGACTCTGTGCAGCTGGTTGCCATGGTTACGGTGCCTGCGCAGAAGTGACTAGAGCGGACCGCTTTAAATGCGCTGCTGACTAGCCTAGAGTAGCCTTTGCTACAGAAGGAGCAGCTGTAATTCAGTAAGTTCTAACAACTGACCAAAAGTGGCACACGTGGCAGTAGCAGCAGTGTGACGAAGTGCCAATAGGATATCATGATTTTGTTTTGTTCAGATTTGTTGTTTTGTTCAGGGCCCATTCTTTTTTTAGCTTGCCTGTTTGTGGTACTAGTTATGTTATGGATAATGATGTGATGTAAAAAATGTGAACCTAAACGGCTACACTGACTGCATGTTTGAAGTGCATGGAAGTAAGATGAAGTTGCATTATGCCAGCCTCTTAAGTCGATGAGCCATGCCGTTCACATTAGGCAGTAGCTGTCAACAATTTTTTTTATGGCAATGAAGGAAATAAACCTGGCAGTAAAAAGTTTAACGTTATTGTTGCTATTTCAAACATGAAAAGCAGAAATGTACATGTGCCGATTACACGTTTCACGGAAGTGTGACTGAACAGAATAGTACAAGAAGAAAAATTGCAATATATATGTCGAACATTCCTGAATACAGCAAACACATAGTGACTCAAGCTCTGATCTCTTGTATTTCCAATTACTTAAACAAATTTCAAAACCTATGGTTCATTCACAATGTTTTCTTTGAGTGTCCATGTCAATGGGGCTAAACGGCGTTTTCACATCACTGATGCTTTGCCGAGACAACAGAGGTTCCACAGTTACTATCAGCAGCACACAGATACCTAAACAGCGCTGCACTGATGAAAAGCAGGAATGTGAAACATACAAGCAGCATACTCTTCTTAATACATGGCCTAAAGCAGCTGTCAAAACAGCTTCTTTGCAGCCTTCTTGGCCACCAGCTAAGAAGTATTTGAGCAGCCACGATAACTAAGAAACACAGTCATTCCAAGCAGCACATTTACATTTGGCACATTTCACTCGGCTTCACCAATTTGTTTCAGTACCTACAGTGCCACCTACTGTCGCTCAATACTTTGACAACCTTGCACAACTACACCCCCTCTAGTGAAGCCCATGAAGTGAAACAGAACTATGCACGGCGCGATCTGATCGGAGCAGCAAACAGGGATGTGCCGCTGCATCTACCACAGCGCATGAATGCAAGTCCAAGTCTGCCGAGCCCTAGATACAAGAATTACTCGTAGTAGCAATGCATCATAACAGAAGGTTGTGTCAAACAATATTTGCATTCCTTCGATACAGTGCAAGCCTACTAAAAGAAGGAAAATATGTAAGATTCACTTTCTGTATTACGTGTCCAACTAGAACTGCAGGCTGAAAGATTTTATTATGCAAGAAATGTGACCAAC
This sequence comes from Amblyomma americanum, assembly GCF_052857255.1. NCBI lineage: Eukaryota > Metazoa > Arthropoda > Arachnida > Ixodida > Ixodidae > Amblyomma > Amblyomma americanum. Next base: position 173,109,690 of record NC_135499.1, on the reverse strand, counting down.
TCATTTACTACATACCTCAACAAGCTGCAAATTCTAAATTTCCATCTGTATAAATCGTGATCTGAGACAATCCGACCCCTTAGCAACTGCGTGTTTTGATCTTGAATAGCACAATTCTGAAAATTCATTAGGTTGTGCACTTTAAACGTGCTTACATGTGTGCTTACTGTCGAAAACAGCGTGAAAATGGGACAGAGTAAAGAAACAACACACATGGCGCTGTGCATGTTGTTTCTCTGTCCCATGTTTCACACTGTCCTGTGTTTTGCACATGAAGATACACAGAGCTGTGTGTGTTGTTTCTTTTCTCTGTCCCATGTTTCGCGCTGTTTTCGACAGTAATCGTGAACCAACTGGCCCAACAATCCTCCCTTATATGTGTGACAACAAACATAAAGAGCAAATGCTTTTAAGTTATCAAGACTTGAATTTGATACCTACTTTTCCCCATACGCATGCCATCGCTGAGTACTTATAATGGCTTGTAATAGCTAGGGTCTGAGAATCTAAATGCCAAGCATGTCTCCCAAATCTTGTACCATGGCACACCTCTGCACTGCCCTTCTCAAAATTTTATTGCTGGCCACTTAACACTTCATTTACACTGGCTCCTCACCTTGAACCCAACCAGAAAAGCCATTACGAAACTGTCTACCACCCCCAATGCAATGATTACTATACATATCTGCTCTTAATTCCAACCACACGGGAGGAAACAGTCTGCCCATGATTCTGTGCACCACTCCAGTGTACTTTATTTCTAGCCTGCTGTAAAATATCATTCAGTGAAGACTGAAATAATCTGCACCTGTACTCTAATAACAAGCACCATTTATGCAGTAATCCACACCATAGCTCGTAGTGACATAAATACATGAGCAAATGAAAACGTTTGCTTTTGCACAACTACTGAATGCCACCATGAAGTGTGCAGACACAAGAGGATGTATGGGGACAGACCACATTGTGCACAAGATTTGTGAGGCTCCAGGCCCAAGCAACGCTGAGGAAAGGGAAGCTGAGGATCAGCAGATGCAGCAGCAGGATGCCGAGGCAATAAGTGAGCCAGATGCCACGGCTGTTTAGCCAGGAGCCATTGGGGTTCACTGCAGCACTACCATCCAACATGGCGAACTCTCTGCACAAGAAGACAAAAAGTTGGTATTTTAGTTGGTGAAACATAATATAGGCTACGCAATGCAGCAGGAACAAGAAAGATGAAAACAGACACATGACCTGTGTCCTCCTGTATCCCTGATCTTGTGTGTTGTTCCTCTCAAGCGGTGTTTCACTTAATCCACTTTTAACTGCCAGCATATATGGTTTACACATGCTGACTGTGTCCTCCCTCATAATCATTTATTTTTATTCAGCAGGCTTCATGGTACAGCATTTACCAAGGATGTAGGAAGAGCAGTTATATTCTACTATTTTTTTTTCTGATGCTGTGTACTAAGATTTCAGTATATTTTAAAACTTCACGGGTAAAAAATAATCTGGAGCTCTTCATTATGGCAGGCCTGATAACTCAAGTGTCACTCTGGCCTGTAAAAAATAACACCCAACTGCTTCCAAAACATTGCTATTATACTTAACTCGATTTAACGCTGTTCTTGGTACATCTTAGCTCATCCTGACATTACTTGCCAGAGCAAAATTTAATCTGAAAATAGCTATCCAGGTTTAGAGGCCACACAAACTGTCACAAGACCAACCATGTTAAGCCAAATTTCGCAGTTAATGCTCACAATTGAAATAGGCAACTAAAATTGTAAACACTTTTTGTTAAGGCACTACTTTACCTCTGAAGATTCAATAGAAGTAAAAATAATACAATTCAGCTTCTAAAAAATTACTGTTCTACTACTTGAGATTAGTACTGAAAGGAATTGACATCACTGCTTACTATTAAACACCCACGATCCCAATAATGAATGGCTCACAAAGCTCACAGCAGTTTTTCTTTAGCAGCCTGCTCAAATGCTGACCAAACAACCACAACGCATTTTTAGTACTTGACCCATCAACTAGAACTCATCGTTTGCCTTTTCTTGTTTTGGCAAATTCTACTACTTCCCTGGTTAAGTTTAGGTCTCTATGGTATGGCTGCACCAGGATCAATCAGAGTAAAGCAACAGCACGTTAAATTTTTCAGTGCCGGATACTTTAAGCAATTCGCTCCCCATTTGTGGAAATGAAGATAAGGTCACAAGCTCATGCTAGGCTCAGTTCCTACAGACAGAAAAAGTGAAGCACACTGTTCAGCCAGCAAAAAAATCAAAGCAATGACAATGCATGTTGATAAAGTAAGCATACTGCCTATCATCAATGTTCATAGAACAAGACAACAGCTGTGTAGGCATGCCAGGCAAGTGAAATGGCAAAAATAAAAATATAGGCAGCAATAAAAAGCAGACGCAGCTCTCATGGGAACTCAACCTCTGCATTTTCAGGCAGTGGGCATCCCAAACAATTACACTTGACCGTTACAAAGACATCAGTGGACCTGCATATTTTTTGCAGCAAGCTTACAAAAATGAGCAAGCAAGAAAGCAAACATCGCTGGAGCAAGCATGAAAATTACAGCCGAGATAATGACAGACAGCAGCTGAAAACGCCTGCACTGGTTCATGTTCTCTGCAATACGCTTGTGCCACAGCTGTGGCGCTAAGCTGCACTTGAAATGTACGCTTACAGTATGTATGACGTGTCTGACTGCAAAGCCGCACTCAAACTGTATGCTTCAATGACAGCATCTTTGACAGCAAAAATCACCAAAAATAACCTAAAATTAATACTGTCAACCAGATGCTTTGCTCACCAACAGGACACAAAATCGGTAATCTCAGGACAAGTATGCAGAGGTAAATATTTCAGCTGCATGAAACTAAATGAAAGTTCCCTGACACAGCTCAGCCCAATAATAATAATAATAACAACGCAGGTGCAAAGCGCTCGTAACAATGAAAACACCATCTTCAGACTCGCCCACAAAAAAATGAAGCGCAAGTTAACGCTCTTTGCCGCTGCTAAGCATTGTTATGTCACGTTAAAACAACCAGTGCCGTCAACGTCACAAACCGTCACAGGAAGTTGCGGCGCTTGCAGACGTGTACTCTATATACTGAACAATGACAGCCGCCTCGCGCTCACCACGCGCTTGAAAAGAATTTCAGCCCCCGATGCTATATCCGGAGTGCGTTCTATTATGTGAAACCGCTGAGGGAGCTGCGGCGCCGGACTGATAAGATACGCAGTGGTAAACAAGACAATTGCGTCCTCTTGAACCCCGATTTGCACTTTCCGCCACAGGGGCGGCGCACAGATGTCTGTTTCCTTCGGTCGCTGCGATGGCTCAAAACAACAAGCAAAGGGTAGATGAAGACTGGTGATGTTGCAAAACGCCAGAGCTACGGTAGCAAGCAAGATGCCAGGATATGTATTCACGGATCTCGTATCGTGAAGGTGCGAGTCCCAAACCTTGATGAAAGTCATTAGCTTTCGTGCTATAACAAGAAGTGCATCTTCGTTACATACACAAGTTTTGACACCGCTCTTCCTGACGGCTGCGGCGCGTCCAACGAGCAAGATATATTCAAGAAATGGACGAACTTATGCGTCGTAAAAGAATTGCCTGCGGGCCAATGACGACCGATTCCACTAATTGTGCAATAAGAATACGCACCAACGTCAAGTATGAGTCACTCCCAAGAACGGTGACTGTGGCGGTCTGATGTGTCCTGTGCTGCGTCCTCGAACGCAGTATCGATGCTACCGAACGCGGAGGCACCTTACCAAGCGACTGGACTGAAGTGGCACGCGATCGCACGAGGAAAAAATACGTCGAAGAGGAAATGCTTTGGCACCTTTAGCGGCTTGCGCACGTACGCGCTTCGAGACATTTAGCGCTTCGAGCGCCTCTTCGAGCCCGCGTCGGATAGGTTGGACGGATGCGCGGCCACTGCAAACCCCTTGCACCACGTGACCTTTCTTATTTTTGCGTAACGCACAGCTGCTGCACGTAGCCGCAGGCGTGAAGTCTCCTACACCATTTACACAACAAATGCGACCTCTGCGTCATCTGTTGACGGCAAGCAATTTTAGAGAACTGCAACTCACGAAATGCCTAGTAGAGGGCAGCACGCACCTACAAAACGAACAAAGCGGAGTTTTTTGTTTCTTTTTTGTGATGCAGTGTATGCATCAAGTTTCGATTCGGCGCATACTATCGACGAAGGTGCTGCTTGTATGTCCAGCGGGTTACTGGACAGTCGAACAATCAACATTTCAATACAGTTTACCATCTTACCTCCTCAGTCGTTTGTATGCATTCTTGTCCTTTATGACGAAAAAATATATCATGATTCGTGAAAGGAACCCACGAAGGACGGACTGGATGACGCAGACAAGCACTAACTCGCAACTGAGGTTTATTGCTGAACGTACGCAATTTGTACATGGCACACTGAAAAACAAAATAAGCAGGCTCCCCTCGGAAGCAGTAGTCGAAGGGTAAAAAGCAACGCAAGCATACGTGTTACTCATCGCTTGGGGAAGGAGGAATTTAGCGTAAAGAAGGAAATTAGGAACTTTCGAGAAAATTTTAAAAGAAACTTTTATCAATAACAGTGCAAGGCGGAGGCTAAGAAATCAAATTCACAATCTGCCAAGGGCTAGCTAAAGAGGACAGTGGTTGCCCTTGCAAATGCAAGTGTGCACATTTTCGTTTTGTCCTCCATATATTTTTTTTTTTTACATGTGCACCCACGCCTTTTTCTCCTGTCGCTAGCATCTTCCTGCCGGTTCCGAACTTGTGAGCACAACTGCTCAACTTATTCGGACCGGAAAAAACCACGGGAACGCCGTAGCGACTTTGCTGTCTTCCTTAGGCCATGCACCATTCTGTGCACATAGGGCACGACGCCGACCTTCTGACGCTCTCGTTCAGCATTTTCTGATTTGCAACCCGTCCTAATTCACCGCACCAGCTTATCACAAGTCATCAAGGTGTCATTTGTGGGGTATCCACCGTCCTTGTGCTTGCTGGCCTGTGCTGGCGCCGCTCTGTTGCATGAAATGAACGGAAGATTTTGTGACGGCTGCCTTAAGACAAGACTTCGCGATACCATTACTGATGACTTTTGAGTGCTCAAAGGCATCGTCAAGGAGAGCTTTGGCAGATCGGGTGCTGCAAGTCCAGCAAGAGTGATCCTGGCGAACGGTCAACGACAAATCGAGAAATTGAAGAGTCCCTTCTTTAGGCGTTTCAACGGTGAACTTCAGGTCTGTGCTGCTTTCCTCGAAAACCTTCAGTATGCCAGGGATGCTTCGTTTAAGTTCAGACTCTAAAAGGAAACACGAGGTAGTCATCGACATACCTGCAATTTTTTTCGAACTAGCCCCACCGAATTACACTGATTTTTTGTGTCCATCTGTGCTAGGAAAATGTTACTCGGAACGAGTGCTACGCAAACACCTATACAGAAACCAGCGCGTTAATTGAACGAAGAAGTTTCCCTTCTGCCTGCAGTGACTGTTGAGGATAGATAAAAGGACCACATTTCCATGAAGGATTGCAATGAAACAACAGCTGCCCATAAAGACGATTTCATCATTATATCACTGGTGATGCGCAGCTTAACACTTTTAATTAGCTCATCATGAGGCATGGCGTAATATAACTGTCTTCGGCATTGTAAACTTACGCTAAAAACACCATACCGTGTCGGATTCTTGGTTCACAGAAGGTCGACCGCAGCGTCCAAGTTCGGGATGTTGACGGGTCCTGCACATACAGCGACGTGAGATGATTGTGCAGGTAAAAGACCACCTCGTGCTGCTATGTATGACGCTCAGACACAATATACCAAAATGGGGCGCCAACTTAGTGAGTCCTTGATAACAGTTTCCTTCTTTGAAAAGTTACTCTAAAGTTTCTTACTGATGAAAGTTTCTCCACGCTAAATTCATCTTTCCCCAAGCGATGAGTAACATGTCTGCTTGCGTTGCTTTTTACCCTTTGACTACGACTTCCGTGGGGAGCCTGGTTGTTTTTGTGTTTTTCAACGAGCCATGTATAAACTGCGTACATTCAGTAATAAACCCTGGTTGCGAGTTAGCGCTTGCCTGCGTCATCCTGTCCGTCCTCGTGTTCCCTCGCGCTATTTTTTCATCATGAACGTACACGAACTCAGCCAAATTCCGGCTTTTCTTGATCATGCCCAACACTTCTGGACAAAAGCAGTTTTGAACGTGAAAGAGTTAATGAACACAATTTTTCATAAATTGTAAGATTTCCCTGTAACAATCAATATATCCGCAAATCCCCGTCGGCAGGCTTGTGTTTTTTGCTATTAAAGTTTTTGCTGTCGTGCAAAGCGTTCCCCATTGGTTTTCTATGGCAGTCTTTATTGATCGATGCAAGCGATGGAAAAACTTTGAAAGGTTTTGCTACACATCGGGATAATGAACCATTGACTTCAATATTTCCAAAACACTACCTTACAATTTTCCAATATTCAAAATTTTTGGCCAGGAACGTTAGACACGCTTGTCCTTTCGTTGATTGGCTAAAACATTCGCAAACAGGGTGAAGCGTTAAAACATAATAGAAAATACAAAAGGGGGTCAGGGCTAGATAAGAGCTGTGTATGATTTCGCGCGCTATACACTTGGCGAATCCTAAGCATTCAGCACCTGGCAAATGAGGGATTTATGCTTACCCACGTTGGTGTTGCTACGTCCCATGGTAATGTACAAGCCACCCATCTGCGCAGCTGTCATCGTTCAGCGCCGCTGACAAGCTGATGACGCTCGTGACGGCAGCGTGGACGTTGCACTGAAATGAACGACTGTGTGCGCCATTCTGAGCTGCCATGACCAGCTCACGAATTTATGCCTTTGATGACTAACTGCCCGTCCCGCTGACGAACGGTGCCTTCGTGGAATCTCAAAAATGGTAAACTTGCTAATTCACTTGCCCTCACCCCCTCAACCCATACGCGATAAGTTTACAAAGGAAAACCATGCAAATCCCCTTTTTCGCCGAAAAAAAGTCCAAGAAACACAGGGTTCAATTTAGGCACGCGTCCAAACCCCCCTCCCTCTTCTCTTTAGCCGCTTCCCCCCAAGAATAAGCCATAAATCCGCCTATGCATGGAACCTCTACATATGGCTGCACATCGAATTCGTTGTGAATTTTGTTGTGACTCTTCGAAGCTTTCCAAAGTCCGCCCACTGAACGTGTCAGTGTTGGGTAATTCGTTACAGTCAACCAGCATGTAATGCTCCGCCAAACGAAAAATAGTAAAAAGTATATTTTATTTCTCGGCCAATTCATTCCAATGTGCAAAGAATCATGAGCTTCACTCTTACCTTTCGTATTCGGGGCTCTGCTGTGTGGCGCAACTGTGACAAGAAAGCGGAAAGAAGGTTTAACTGAAAGTGTACTGTCATGCAGTGTCAGATGTAACGCGAACAAGATTACTGGCACGCGAAAGTAAGGATTCAAAAATAATACCTGCTTAAGAGAAATTGTGCAAGTTCCGTTATTAAGGCTTCTGCGCAGCAGTCTTCGGCCCATAGCAGTGAAAATCGAAGAGTGCTAATACAATCCCCATGAACTAAGATATTTGCTATTCGTGTTTGCACTAGTACTGTGGGCGTTTCATTTGACCCTGACAGTGCATCTAACTGTCCCACCGGCAATCTGACATATTCCACTAATGCGGGCCATGGGTCCACCTGATGGAATCCGGAGGTCAATAAGGGTGTGGGTCTGGCCCTGCGTCTTATGATGTGGTGGGACACGTCCGCACCCGGGACACGTCCGCACTGGCGTCTCTATTTGGTGCTGACACCGGTTCCATCCACCCAAAAAAGACATAAACGCCAGAGGTAATGGTGTTTCATATCTTTATTGTGAATATCACAGAACATTTGTCAACGAATGGCTCTATGCTTCTTGTGCGTGAAAGAATGTTTCTCTGGGTGCGTAGTGTATTATGCCTTTGTGTGTATACGTCATTGCTATGCTCGTCAAACACGGATGGGTGATCGCACAACGTACATCCGCTGATCACAAGAACACTGCACGTGGAAAAAGAAAGGGCTAAGAGCAAGAAGAAAACAACTCGGCTTAAATTTGCACTGCACGTCGGCTTCGCTGTTGCAAGAACTGACAGCAGCGCCCAGCACAGGCTTGTAAATGTTTCGCGCGTCAAAAAGGCACAGGGCACAGCATATATAGGGGAAAGGCACAGCACATACAGGTAAGCATGGCACGTTTCCGCTTAGTACGGAACACCGGAAACAACAGATGGCGCAAAAAATGTAAACACAAGGCAGGTCTTGAAGTCTTGAGAGGGGTCGACACAGATCAAGCCGCGTAACTCAAATGCTGATATCACAGCGAAGATAACCACGTATGTTGACAACGCGCGTATTGTGGCAGTTTCAAGGCGTCTTCCAGGGGCATAATAATAAGAATAATTGGTTTTTGGAGGAAAGGAAATGGCGCAGTATTTGTCTCATATATCGGCGGACACCTGAACCGCGCCGTAAAGGAAGGGATAAAGGAGGGAGTGAAAGAAGACAGGCAGAATAGGTGCCGTAGTGGAGGGCTCCGGAATAATTTTGACCGCCTGGGGATCTTTAACGTGCACTGACATCGCACAGCACACGGGCGCCTTAGCGTTTCGCCCCCATAAAAGCGCAGCCGCCGCGGTCGGGTTCGAACCCGGGAACTCCGGATTAGTAGCCGAGCGCCCTAACCACTGAGCCACCGCGGCGGGTCTTCCAAGGGCACTGTTGCCCGATTCTCAGCGCTGCTAGAGCGAAGCGTGGAACAGCAGCAGCTTTCTTTTTTTTTTTCTGTCCTAATTTTACGTAGTGGTTTTCGGAACAATGTGTACAGGTTTGAATGGGCCAACAAATAGGATTATGGTGCATATGGTTTGGCGTTATGGGATTAACGCTCCAAAGCGACCCAGGCTATGAGGGACACCGTTGTGGAGGGCTCCGGATAATTTCGAACACCTACGTTCACTGACACCGAATAGTACACGGTCCTTTAGCATTTCGACTCCATCAAAACGCGACCGCAACGGGTGGCCGCGACTTTAGTGCACTGTGCGATGTCCGAGTACGTTAAAGAACCCGTAGAGGTCGAAATTATCCGGAGCCCTCCACTACGGCGTCCCTCATAGCCTGAATCGCTTTTGGACGTTAATCCTATAAAACCAAACCAAATGTACCATATTCCTACTTGATGACCCATTTGAACCTATACGCGCTTTTCAAAAGAGATTTATTTATTTATTTATTTCACTATAATGCAGGCCAGGTTGGCCCAGGCAGGAGGGGCATAAAATAAAAAAATAACGCATACAAATAATAATGCGCTTGGGATGCGCTTAAAAACGTAATTATGACGGAACAACCTCGTTTAAACCTACTTCAATGCCATTTATCTTTTGTTCATATATATATATATGCCCCTCCTGCCTGGGCCAATATATATACCAAAAATGCGCTGAATCACTCAAGTCCAAAAAAAGCATACAAAAAATGCTCAATTCGCTACCTTTACAATAAGTGCAAATTGACGCGCAAATGGGTTCATATTATAGCGTCCACCGAACGGGCGCTGGAAGAAAGCGCACCCTATCGTTGAGACCTCGGCGACTGACCTCAGCAAGGATTTAAAAATGCCATTGCTCCTGCCGGCCTCGAACTGAGCAGGAGAATATCGTCGTTCTCTTCCTTTTGAGTCGTTTTGTTTTTTCTCGCTCGCAGGAGAAAAACAACCTTGAGAAAAAACGAAAAGAAAGGGCGAGGAATCTTTGAGTGCGATGCCAGGCCAACAATCAGGCACCTTCTTTTTTCCTGCCCGTCTACCTTGTGCCACATACCGATAAAGCACGTCGTCGACGCCACGCCACACAGCGAAGGAATGCCGTGAGAGCACGCACGCTGGTGGCGCCCAGAAAATGCCTGACGCCTCACTCGACTTTTACGCCTGCACCGGCCGTCAACATTCCTCGGCTTTTTTTCGCATTAGGACAAATAAAGAGAACAGCAGACGAATAAGTGCAGCTGCTGAGGCCAGAGGCGCATACTAAGGAGGAGGCCCTGTGCAGCCATCGGTATCTGTAGTGAAAAAGAGTAAATTTGCTGACGTGCGATTATTCGTGGCGAAGCAGTTAAGATATGCCGGCTTATACCGATGTGCCGAGCGCTGTGTCCTAGAGAAAACGCCCCACCAAAATCTTTTCGCGAGGAAGCAATCAAACTGTACATAACAACAACAGTGCAAGGTATTCGGGCGTGCACCAAGATCAATGTACCGTACATTGATCCTGGTGCACGCGCGAATACCTTGCACTGTTGTTGTTATACGCTCCTTATTTTCAACGGGTCCCCATTTCAGCGGTTTGGGAGTAATAATTTTTGTGCCACGATGAAACTAATTCAGGGCCACAAGCTGTCGTTTCGCGCAGACATCAGTGCATCCCTCTTTGTTGCTTTTAGCCGATGCATAAATGGCGATTTAACGAATATCTTACACGACTAAACACAAGCCTCACTGGAAAGTTTCACGACTCAGATTAAACAACCAGTAATGCCAAAATGTTTCTAAATTGACGGCGTTAGTTTCTCTGATTTTTTCGCCAACCCTCCGAGACAAGGTGTGCGGAAAACGGGGGCGAGAAATACTGCAGCTGAGCGAAAAGTGCCGCAAAATGACAGCGGTCAGAAAAGTGGCGCAGCCATATGCGCCACATTCAGGTGGCAAGCAAAATACTTGTTTTTTTAACAGCTAATTAAAAGAGAGAGTGAGAAAATCGGCGCCAGTCCGTGTATCTTAAGGAGCTTCACGTATATCTTCGCAGTTCATTCCCCCTTTCCTAAAAGAGAGGGCTCACAGCAATAGCGCTCTACAGATGCAATCACGCTGAATGCACGAGTGATTTATCTTCTCCTTAACGTTTAAGTCTATAATCACAGACCGGGAATATAGCTCGCAAAGATAGTGTGGAAACTGGAACGAGAGTTTTCGACAACTGGCCCCTGGAAGCAGAAAATTTTTTTTGCAGACAGCCACAGGAAGAGCAAATGTTACGTGGTTCAAAAATATTTCGCGCGGTCGAGTCCAACGGCAGTCCCATGTCATCAATGGACGGTTCCGTTGGATCACAAGACCCTGGTTCAAATCTTCACGATCCACCGCCAAGTGAGAATCTCAAAGTTTCACAGTATATTAAATTAAGCGCAAAAAAAAAACAATGTAGCTTAGGTCGTACAACGCGCAACATCTCCTTCTTTCTTACACACTCTCAGGGCAAGTTGAAAAACACGGGTACGAAAACGCAACACACCGTATACACGACAAGTGCAGGAGACCCCTGTTAAAGCAGATAACGAGAAGTCGGACAAGCGGCATTTCGTTTAAAAAAAAATGTGTTTGTGAACACACGGTGTCTTATATACACTTGAAGGCAAAACACTTCGCAATAAGCGACATTTCGAACAAGGCGATTTCACTGCAACGGGTGTCTGCTGCAACACGATACAGACATCGATACATAACTGCGTTTTGTTTCACACCGCAACCGAGATCTAAAGCTCCACATATTGTACACAGGGAGTTCGTATGACATACAACTGCAACTTTGATTCACCAACGTGAACAACGCTTCATTAACAACAAAGGCATGTGCACAATACACGGCGAAGAACAATCTCGAACAAAGCGTGCCACGTGCCTCTGTTCTCAACATGTCGTGACGGTGGTTACACAAACTCTTATACGTACTGTATGTCTTTGAGGAGGAAATAAATTTCTGAGCCCTTATTGTATGGGAAGTATAACCGTTATGAGAAACTCAGGCGGCTTAAACTGCTCTTTCAGGTGCCGTAGCCCGAGGGTATTTAGAAATGTTTCGCGCCAAGGAGTGTTTCTTTATTTCGAAAATTCACCAGGTGTATAATTATAGACTTCATGTTCCTGCAACAGTGCAGCTGCTATCCCATTCACTTGTGGTAGGTAATCAAGCAGTTGAGCTATATTAAGGCTTCATTTTGACAGTAAAATAAAATATTTCAGCCTATTTCTGGATAGCGTGTCACTTGTATACATCCAGATTTGAATTCCCGGTTTCTCTAGGAGAGTTAGTTACTTATTCTTTGCGACTGAATGAGGTCGCTGACTTGAATATGAAAAAAGTCGATGACGTGCTGACTGCAGTGTTCTGAGAACAAAAGAAAAGCTGAGTGCGAGGGGGAAGGCAATTTTTTTTTTTTTTCAAATTCTGCCGGGAAGCTAGCTCACCTCACAACGAACGTATTTCTGGTATGCATGAAAGATCGAGAAATGCCTTTTTGTTTGAATGCGCTGAAGTTATCAACAAGTAATCGTCATACTCAACAAACTGTAGCATTTCTCGCAAGATAGAAAAGCCGCTATACGAGGACAATATCAATGACTATACAAACACACACAAACGCACGCATAAAAGCACAAAAGAAGCCAGGTTATGACATATGCGTTTCTCAGCCTAAAAACGCAGCTGGATGAGGACTGAACAATGAAATTTACCTCCTATATATGGATGAAAAAGGGCCAAACGAGATCTGCCTCACTGACATGTTCAAAAAGCAGCGTCTGACCAGGAACACAAAGAGAATATGTGACGATGTTCAACGTTTGGAACCCGGCATCTCAGCGTCTGAACCATGTCCAACATCCTTGGTGAAAATTTTTGAATATTGAAAAATTGGAAGGTACCGTTATGGAAACATTGAAGGTAATGGTTCATTCTTACTATGTGCAGCAAAATGTTTCTTTTAAATTTTTTCAAAGCTTGCATCGAGCAGTTAAGACTGCCGTAGAAAACCAACGGGGAACGCTTTTGACGACATCAAGAACGTTAATAGGAAACAAATGCAAGCCTGACGACGGGAGATCTGCAGATATATTGATTGTTATAGTGAAATCTCACAATATGTGAAGAAATTGCGTCGATAAACTTTTTCTCGCTCAAAAATGATTTTGTCCAGAATCGTTGGGTATGAACGCCTGAAGAGCGAGCCCAAATCGCAGATATAGTTTTAAAATTCGCTATTGGAGTCTCTCACTGAATACGGCGCAAACCTCAATAGATGCGTAAGGTTGAGCTCCAAAAACTCACAAATCGTAGAGGAGGAAATAAGCTCACACGAACTATTCACACAGTCTATATATATAGGCAAAAAAAAATTTTCGCGAAAACTAAAGCTCGCGCTCGTTGGGCATACCGTAAAATTTTCCACATATGCCCCATGCTTCGCTCTGCAAAAAACGCTATGCAGCCACAACTCTCTTTACAGCGCGCGGCGGCGTTAACGTCAGCAGCAAGCGGTCTGTTTCACACAAGAGAGCACTGAACATGGTTGTATGAGTGTGCGCGTAAGAGAAGATCAGTCAAAGACGGACACTTGTAAGTTTTTCTTTTTTTTTTCTCAGTCAGTAACTGAAAAATTCGCTGAAAAGACCTAGCAAGAAAACGTCGGTAGTTCTTCGCTAATTTAAGTTGGTGTCAGCAGTAGGATTTATGCTTTACGGCTTTACGAAGCCCATTGCTTACCTTAAGCCTATTTTTTAAGAGCGTTAGCTCTTATCACGTTTCTCGATTTCTTGGGGTCTGCTACCACCTGCCTCCGGCGTGAAATTTTCAAAGTCCGAGGAATTCAAGATGGCAGCCCCCGTAGTAAATCAATATAGCAACCCAATTGGTGATTGATTGGTGACGTCATTAGTAAATCGAATTGGTGATTGATTGGTGAGGTCACTGATATATCCAATTGGTGATTGATTGGAGACGTCACACATAAATCCAAGATGTGAAATTCGTATTTCCATTACAGTAGCTCACTTTAATCTCATTCGTATCAATTGTAGTAAACCAAACAGCTAACGCTCGTTACTTCGTCTTCCAGGCGGTGGCGGCCTTTTTTCTGCAGTTTCTTTAGCGCTACTTTCATTTTGAGCGTTCTGCATACAACCTGTCTGCGGCCCATCGGCTAACACGCGTGGCTCATGTGGGAGTGAAATTATTTAACAAAAATGTTCACAATGAAAGACGAAAACAATGACGTATACATGCTACGAGAAACATCTTTGGAGCAGCTCTCGAAAACCACATACAGCACACTCGTGTGCCCACAAACAAACAAAAATACAGATCTTATCCGCACACTCGGTCAAAGGCACTAGAATAGACCACTAACATAAATTCGTGTAAAAGAAAAAAAACAATGCGTCAAAAAGTATGATGACATATCAACGAGTGCGCCCCACCGGCGTGTTCCTTCATTAAATAGATCGACTCCCGTGCAAAAAAAAAAAGGCCAAGGCTATATAAATTGTCCACCAAACGCCCAAATGTCCGCATTCACCGCGCACTCACACAAAAACGATGTGGCCAGTCCTTGGGAACCGTGGGGAAGAGCGGCTCCATGCGAGTCAGTCTATAGTTCTGCACACGGCCGTATATGTTTAGATGCATGGCGTGCCTACGCAGGACTTGCAGCCTAAGAACAAGCCGAAAAGAAATGACGTCCACGTCCGCTCGGCTTCCAAACCTCCGGAGCGCCCTCTCCGCGAGGCTCGAAGCACGGGCGCCAACAGCACGCCAGTGTGAGCGACTCGACCACACCGGCACGAAAAAAGAAACCGTTTCGACAGCTCTGACGCTCAGGGCTGAACGCGAGAGGGCGAGAGACAAGCTGGGACATCCTTCGGGTGAAAGAACTTGGTCTTGGCTATTCTGGAGCGAAGCAGCTCCCACGTCCACACCCTCGCGCAGCAAGACACTGTCCGTCGTCGTCCGCGGGACGGAACCATCGCGATGGAAACGTCTTTGTTTGTACTACAACAGCCTTCCACGCAGCGGCGGAAGTCGGGGGCCCCGAGCAGAGCGGGGGAGATCTTGGCGCGTCAGTAGCAGCCGCAGCGGTCGACTATCATGCCGGGCAGCACGCCGTAGACGATGTTGTGGTTGTCGTCGAAGTACAGCATCGAGATGGCGGAGATCTTGCGCGGGGCGCAGCAGGGTCCCGGCGAGCCGGACAGGTTGACCTGCTGCACGACGTGCGTGTGCGGGTACTTCTGCATGAACACGTAGGGGCACTCGCCGCTGCAGTAGTTGGCCTCGTAGCGCTTGGGCGCGATGATCCAGTCCCAGCCGAACTCCTCAAAGTCCACCGTGAGCGGGTAGCGGCAGCAGCGCTCCTCGCTCGAGTTCTCCTGGCAGTTGAGACCCACCATGCGCCGCGTCCGGGAACGGCCGCCCTTGTCCACCATCACCACCAGGAAGGGCCTCTGCGAGGGGCCACGGAACAGCTCAATGCGCGTGCACTCTCGCGCATCGACGAAGGGACCTGCTCGAGGCAGTGCTAAACTGCTTTTGAGGAATAATTAAACTATATTGCATTACTGATTACTTTTCTGAAGACGCATGAAAAGTAATTGAATTACATTGCCAATTACTTTACAATTACTTGCGAAGAATAATGCAGTTACTTTTAAACTTATTTCTTTTTTTTAGCATACAGAGAACCAAAGCAAACAGGACAAAAATAACCCGAAATTCTAAAGTAACCCAAATTCCGGTCCAGTTATTCTTTCCCCTTCTTTCCTAAAGCCCGGGCCATTACAAAGATAAGACAACACGAACTAAACAATGAAAACAGCAGCATGGCCAAGCAGTCGTAACTCACTGCGCTCAATGGTCAAGACAGAAACAGGCCGCGAAACCTACGCTTTGTTTCCAGAAGTTGTCCCCGCCATTTGAAACCTGCGATGCAGGTTATTTATTGCTTCGGCGGTCCCACGAGTCGACCCCGGTAGCCCGCGCTCGGGGAAGCTCCCGCCATTCGCATTACCACCTGTTCCCCCATGTCCCGTGGTGACTAGCGCAACCGGACATCACTGTATACAATTATCCGACGTAAACCATGTGAGTGGCTCTGTGTGGGCTTTTCGCTCGTTTCGAACTCCAATGTGTGCCATCTGACTTTCGGACGCTGCAAGCACAGCCTTGCTGCTTGCACAGCCTTAACTCAGTTTTTTTTTTGTATTTGCCGATTCCTTAAAATGGTGCCTGCTTGCCACGAGTCGTTCCTGATTTCGAGGAACGAGCATACGAGAGACCAAAGCTTTGCCGACACAAAGACCAGTGATGCATTTTAGGAAATGCAATTCATAAAAAATTAATTACTTTTGCAGTGAAATTACGGCTCCAAATAATTCATTACATTACCAAATCAGTGGAACAGAAAACTAATTGATTGCACCATAATTAAAATAATTACTCTAATTTCATTACAGTAATTTAGTTATTGCTATGTCGAAACAGTGATAAGATTAGACGGCAACGTAAATAATTAGCGCCCGGCAACGATGTTGGCTACACTCTTAGGCGTAAAGGAGTTCCACAGACTCCTTCTGAAGGTGTGAGCGCTTGTCTCACCTTTAACTCCTCGCATGCACCATGCATACTTAACAACTTCATTTGCAGAGGGAAGGAGGTTCCGTGCGGTTCATCGAAAGAAAATGTCTCACTCTGTGGCCCCCTCGAATCAACACCAGCAAACTAAACAGAAAGCAGTGAAACGGGAGTAAGCTGTACTACAGCGCACACCCTTTCTGTGCGCTAGAGGACAGCTTTAAACCTATAAATTCGCGGCAGACAAAACTGCGCGAGATTTTTTTTTACTGCGCCCTCCTGTATATATTACGTCGTTCGGAATGGCAGTGCTATATTTGCTTGCATGCACAGGAGCACTCGTCTCCTGGACAGTAGCTTTCGCCACAGCGCTCGTCCGTCCACGAGCACGAGCGAGCGAACTGCAGGAAACCGCCGAGGCTGCAGCACAGGCGCTTGGCAGCAGCAGCAGACCGCCGCGCACGGCGCAACTGCTTGCGACCGGGCTCGTTTGCTTACCAGGCACTTATCGCGATAAACGGCCAGCGGAACGCGACAGGGGACCAAGGACGCGCCGGCTCGGATTTCGGCCACGTCGCTTCTGCGGCGGGAGAGGGGGTGGGCTCCCGCCACCGCCGCAGCTGCAGATGACCGCCCGATCCGCTCACGGTGAGCGGATTCACGCGTCCGCCGCCAGGCAGTCGCATTTACATGAATGCGACAGAAGTCGACTCGAGACCCCTTTTAGAGGGAAAGTGCAAAAACATCGAGGAAGAGAGTAGAGGACGAGTCGCGGCTTTCCTTCTCAAACTTGAATAATACGAGGTGTACGCACAGCCCCACGTACTGAAAGGGATCGAAGGCGGGGGGCAGGTTAAAAGCGGGAAGTTGACCATGCAGGGCTGAGCGGCTGAGCCCCCTTGGCTCCTTTACAAAGAGCCGCCGCGGTGGCTCAGTGGTTATGGCGCTCGGCTGCTGACCGGAACGACGCGGGTTCGATCCCGGCCGCGGCGGTCGAATTTCGATGGAGGCGACATTTTAGAGGCCCGCGTACTGGGCGATGTCAGTGTGCAGGTTAAAAGAACCTCAGGTGGTCGAGATTTCCGGAGCCCTTCACTACGGCGTCCCTCACAGCCTGAGTCGCTTTGGGATGTTAAACCCTCATATATAAACCACAAACCATAAAACAAATGAAAAATAGAAGGTGGACGATGGTGAGAGAGGGACAGTGAATGCGCGTAGTTTAGTATTCTGCGAGCAATGTCGGCCGATAAGATGTTGATGGGCTTGTTTGTTCGTTCTTCAGAACAATAATAAAAAATTACTACGGGTGCAAATCAAGTGACACGTACGTATACAGTGAGAGGGCGGGACGGGTGCTAAGTCGCGTCCTCTCACCATACGTCCGTGTCTTTGTTTCGCGCTCCTGTTTCTTTTTTTCGTCAAAAATGACGCCAGGGTGACCTCTTCACAGTACAAGAGCTACAGTTGCAACTCCCTCACCGACACACAGGATCTCACTGTCTTTGCAAAACTTGTTTACTGCTACTGAACATCGTCAAGGGAATGTTCCAATTGCACGGCCTGCAATGCACGTGGCTGATAGGGTCAATCGTGGCGAGGCGTAAGTTGTTTTTTCGGGTCTAGGACGAGCTTTAGCCATGTCCTCTAGACATCCCTGGGCATGGCGCTGACAAAAAGATACCACCCGCAAGGACTGCAGAGGCCTCGCATACCACTGCGACTGAGCTGGTCTCAGCGCAAGGACGCCGCGCTTTTCGAGCAGCAGAGTTCTGCGGTAACTCCTCTCCGTGTTCCCGTCTATAGGCGCTTCACACTTATCAGTGAGTGGCCATGTCTGTAGCACTCGACGCCTGTGAAAAGCGTCTACCTCTCTGGCGGAGCAATTTCCGGCATGCCTTCGCAAGGCTGCACACGTTTGTCCGCCCGACAACTTCGCTCTTTGCCGTGACACGTGAGCTGCTAAACGCAGCATACGTTTGCCGAGCACTCGAGGTCCGCGGTTCTCAGCAGATATCCGAACCTTTCTATGCGAACAGGGCTGTCCGTTCCAACAAGACCCGCAGCCAAGGAGGCCTGAAGAGCGGAGACATGAAAGGCAAAGCAAAATTTCACCGCGCATGAGCAACCGTTGCTCGCATGCGGGCTCCACACTAAACAATGTTCTATAAAGGAGGATCGAACATCTTCGCGTTACTGAATGGTACCCGCTTGGGTCTCGGCGAAACCGGGGCCTTAGTCCACACGTGCCTGATCCTCAGCATTGCTTCTCTTGCTGAGCCCAGCATGTGGCTCAATGGACAGAGCGCGCTCGTGCTTTGAAGTATGCGATCGAACATGTTAAGTGGCGTCTTGAAAGGGCTACTGGAAGGTACTTCCTCTTGTCGTTACATCCATTACAGCGCTGTGGTGAGCTTGGAAGCTTCCAGCACAGGCTACCCAACTGGCCAGACGGGACTGCGACTGTTGCACTGGTCCGCCGAAAGTTTTCGGCCATAGCCGTTTGAGTTGGACGAAAACGCGTGCACCAAAAGGTACTTGTGCCCCTTGTCCTCACCCGCCGCGGTGGCTCAGTGGTTAGGGCGCTCGGCTACTGATCCGGAGTTCCCGGGTTCGATCCCGACCGCGGCGGCTGCGTTTTTATGGGGGAAAAACGCTAAGGCGCCCGTGTGCTGTGAGATGTCAGTGCACGTTAAAGATCTCCAGGCGGTCGAAATTATTCCGGAGCCCTCCACTACGGCACCTCTTTCTTCCTTTCTTCTTTCACTCCCTCCTTTATCCCTTCCCTTACGGCGCGGTTCAGGTGCCCAACGATATATCAGACAGATACTGCGCCATTTCCTTTCCCCGAAAACCAATTCTAATTCTCTCCTTGTCCTCGGGCCGCTGTCCTCAGCGTAAGTCGAACTCAACGAAGCTCTCGTTCGTTGTGGTTTCGAACCACGACAAAGCCTCGATATCGGCAGCTTGTGGCTCGAGCGGAGGGCCAAAGGGCGCTGGCCTTTCCAGGTGTTCTAAACTGCCCTTTCAGGTTTTCACACCTGGTGCCTCAATAAACCCGGGAACGGTTCGACTACACAGTTCGGCAATTAATCTGAGCACACGAAAAGTGCAGCCTATACACTCCAGGCTAAAGTGGAAGCCTACCCCAGATGCTGATGATGACGATGCTTTTTTTAAGGCGCAAGGGCATCTGTGGCCAAAGAGCGCCATGGCACAAGGTTTTCTTTTTTTCTTCTACTCAAGGTTGGATCAAAGACACATTTCCCAAGCCTTTCAACCTAAAGAAGCCGATCACCAAGCAGGGGAAAGCTTGTACTTATTGTATCACCGGCGGGTACCCGGCGGCACTGGGGATCGAACCCCGCACCTACCGCATGCAAGGCGGACGCTCAAATAACTATAGGCCACCGCTGCGGCGCACATCCCACCAGGAGGCGTCTTTCGTAAATTTGCCGCTCTTATTCGCGAGAAGACCACAAAGCCATCACCTCGCGCAAGACGTCGAACAGTTGCATACTGTGCTATAGACAAAAGCACAACAGAAAGAAAAACAAATTATAAAAAACACGAATGCTGTAATATATATATATATATATATATATATATATATATATATATATATATATATATATATATATATATATATATATTGAGAAACATAACAGGATTTAATTCACGACGTTTCGGCTGGATGATCAGCCACTCGAAAAAGGCTGGTCCTCCAGCCGAAACGTCGTCAATTAAATCCTGTTATGTTTTCAATTTTTGGTAATTTTAAATTATATTGACCAAATCAGCTGCCACAAATCACTTTTGCCACAAATCACTATAGTGCAAATAATGCGCGGTCTGGTTTCGCATACATATACAGGGGGGACATCATTTTTAGGTGAGAAATGACGGCGTCATATCTCCCCCTCCATAAATTGGGATATATTGCTTGCGGTCTTGCTCGTATTGTCTGAATAGTTTGAAAGGACCAGGAATAAATGAGGTATTCAGACAGACGGCGCGGACCCATAACAATTCATGTCAGGAACTATGTACAATGACCAGCGGGACCTTTGTTACAGGATACTGCCTATTAATTATGAGAACAACTAAGGTACAGCCTTTGTCAAAACTAAAGACCCCACCGGGTTTGCTTCCATAAGTTGTGCAGTGGAGCTATCCATAACTTTCGGGGGGTAGAGGATGAGAGTTCCTGTCATCTTCAAGAGATGTGGGGCCGCGATGCGTAAAGAGTCACAAAGCATGTACAGAACCAAACTCACTTTTTGAAGAACGGCTGTATACAGGGTCGCTCAGTATGAAAGGGAACGCGGGAGCGCGTGGCCGCCACACTATATATGTTCCGCCCATTCTAGCCGGCTCTCGGCGGCAGCGCTTCGCGAAGGCCCCGCGTTTCCTTTCAAATGGAGCGACCCTATACAGACTGTTAGATCTACTGGTTCGTATGTGGCTCGCATAGACCGTACGCGGTAACGACACTGAATAGCGGTCATCTGTGCTGTGTAGCGTCTATACGCTATTTTATGCGAGCTGATGCGAAGGAGACGGGGGAGACGCACTTCTCGAACACTTTGAGGCACGCGCCGGCGAGCGCAGCAACCGCAATCTGCAGACGCGTAGCCAGCAAGTCTTGGAGAGTCTGGCTGCTGCTGCTCCGCTGTTTGTATCATTCCTTCCCTGCTGCAGCTCTTCCCACACAGGCGTTCAATCCGTGGAGAAGTGAAAGCGATCACCGAGCGATTGTGTGCGGGGGAGATAAGCGGCGGCGAGGCCCGCAATCTTGTCTCGGAGTGCAACGCAGTGGGCGCGGACGGTTGCGCGATCTCGGTGTGTGCCGGCCAACGCGACCGACGGAGCTCAGCGGGACGGAAAGAAATGAGATACTGTTGCATACCTCAGCATACAACCGTCAGCGGCGCGGCGCTGAGTGAGATACATCGAGGGGTGAAAAAGGGTGGAGGAAGGGGAGGAGGGCGCTCTGTGCTCGGAGATGCATAGGTAGCCCGAAGCAGGGCTCGGCACAGCGATCGCACAGGAGGCTATCTGGGTGCGCGGGCAATGCTGCAAAGGCTAAGTGCGCCGGTGCACCCTCGCCCTTGGGATGGAACCGGAGCGGAGGAGGAGGATAAAACTTTATTGTCCGCATAGAGATTTAAGAGGAGGGGGAGGGACAAACACTTCTCGCGTGACTCGCCCAAAGGCAAATTTCGCACGTACACACTCTTCGTCAGAAGTTACGGGCCAACGGGTTTGCTTATGTAAGCCAAGTGAAAGAGTTCTCGCAGCATCCGCGTAGGTCCTAACCCAAGGAGGGGTGAGGGGGAAAGTTATACTTTAACATTCAAGAGATCTGGAATGTATACGAGCCACAGGGCAGGGCTCGAAGCAAACCCCTTCGGTTCTAAACTTTTGACAAAGGCTGTATATAAAGGACAAGTGCTGCAGATGGGGCAGGCGCAGGTCAGGCACATACCTGCAGCTCATTGCATTTTTATTAAAGACTAAGGTCTCAGAGACCAGACAGGCCGGCAAGCCGTAAGGAGGAGTCATCCTTCTGAGCTCTGCAGGAAGGTGTGTGTGAGCTGGCTCAGAGGGCCCTAGTTGCGCATGTGATGCGGATGTTCCACCTTAATACTTGTATATTCAGCGTCACGAGGGGAGATGGGAAACAAAATCTGAGGGTACACTTGCGCTCCGCCTCAAGGATACGACGCGATAGCGTTAATGTGTTAGTGCCCATATATGCGGAATTGGTCATTCTGTACTTTGCATTCATAGATTCCAGGGAGTCCCCACACCATTCCATGTGGAATGGTGCAGCAGTTAAGGGATGCGCCACTGCATTGCGATGTCACGTGCTGCCACTGCGGTAGGGTTCGTCCGATCCAGGTTGCGCTTTCCAAGCAACCTCTCGCGACCAATCATTAAATCTGCCACCTGCCACGGTGGTTAGTTTGCTCACAATCCGGTAGGCAGGTTGTGATGACGTCAAAAGGTCACGCGACCCAAGTGGCCCACATACAGGTTGCTTATCAGGGGATTTTTCGCTCACAACACCAACCACGTCGACGAAGCCGCCGGATTTCCTGTACAACTAGAGCCTTAACGCTGCCGCGTTAAAAAATTAGAGAGGAATATTATTTTTTTTAAGTTCTTCTCTCTTCTCTACTTCAACGGGAACAAGACGCAGACAATGTTAACACGGGGACTATAATCCCGTTTCCAAGATTCGGTCCAGTGCAAACAAGCGATCCGGTTTGCTCGTCAACCTACCGCTTCTCAAGGACACGAAGAAATATCAGCACCCTCACCATTTCTTCGCCAGCCACAGCTCACTTTGTTCCTGAAAATTTCCTGATCTCAATCCCCGCTTTATTTCTCTGCAACCTCGGCCGCGCTTTCGTTCCCTTGGATTCCGTTATGTTACCCTCGCAGCTCACCAGTTGTCTCCCGCAAGCGTCCGTTTCCTTCTCTCAACATCCGTCAGGGTGTCATGTGGTAGCATCAAATTTACGGGACGTTTATAGGCAATACGAAACGCTGCAGACTCGTTACAATTTCCAACATGACATCTCGCCAAAAATAAGCGGAGCGCGGGCGCTGCAGGCATCATGAAGCGCTGCTAAAGCGAACGACCCCAGAAAAGCGAGCCACCTGTTTTACCAGCCGCAGCGCCACCGGCGGCAGCCAACAGCGCTTCGATCGCAGCAAGAGCAAACACTCGACGGCTGCTGCAGACCGTCGTCGCGTCGCAGATAGGCAACGCCCGGCCGTTTTTGGCGCAAGTTCATTAAACCTTCGTCTAAGGTCATCTTACCCGGCCCGGGCGGGAACCGTCTCGGCGCGCGAGTCTCGGGGTGCGTTTTTCAAGCCGTCCCGTTATCTCGGAAGAAGAAGAAGAACGCAGACGGCGGCGGCGCGCGCGGCGGCAGCCGCGACCCACTCGACGCGCCGGCGGACCCCCCATCGACTGTCTGGCCGACGGCGGGGGACGCGTGCACACCGGCGGAACGCGTGGGAAACGCCGAATGCAGTCGCGACGAGCGCTGCGTCCACCATGCGTGCCCGTCTGCTGGGGCCCGAGACGCGCCGAGAGAGATTCAGAGGCAGCGACGACATATATAGCAACTCAAGAGCGAAGCGGCAAATATCCCACAAAGGAGGCGCTCTAGCCGATTGCGTCGACCGATTGACGTCAAGTCGTGGTTAATCTGAGATTAACCCCTTGTCAGGCAAGCGTAACAGGCTGACGTGAGATTAACCACGCCGTCATACAGCAATCGGTCGACGCCAGTGGTTGGAGGGCCTCCTTTGAACATTTTCCGTTTCGTTCCTTTACGTGTGTTTTGTGTATATTACCTCGATGGCAGATGCCGGGGCTAGCAAAAATGTTATCCTTCCTTTTTATTATCATTTTAATAAACCACTACTACAATTACTATTACTACTACTACTACTACTTTACGTGAACCTTCCTCAGTACAGAGTCCCTTCATTCATCCAGTGAAGGAAACGGCCAAAATGGAGCGGTTTTTCGAAAAAGCAAGGCGCAGTGTCCGAGAGGCGTTCGCCCTGGTCCAGCCTCAGTTTCATCCAATGCTTCGCGCAAGCCCCTTTTTTGCTTGCCAAAAGGGAGAAAATATGGGTCAAGGAGAAGGCGCTGATACAGAGTTTCGCCGTTAGGCGTCGCCAGTGATGTCGTTGTTGGGAGGTGGTTAGTTTAATGAGAAATGAAAGCAAATAGTAATAAAGGAGGTAACTTCAGAGCACGATTTCGATATCAGACGTGAATGCTGGGCACAATTAGCTTATGGAAAAGTTATCGCTAGATGCGCGGCTTCGGTGAAAAGAGGCAAGACTTGAACGCACACTGACCTCCTCATTTTCCTGTTACTCCCTAGCCCCCCTCCCCACAGTGAAGGGCAGCGAACCGGTTTCATCTTCCGCTTTCCTTTTCCTCCTGCTCCTCACATCGACTGCAGTGCGCCACAGATTGAAAAGAACGGACAGACTTCAAATTGAAGCAAAAAAATGTGGGCGGCTGCTTATTAATTAAGCGCATGCTGCAGTCGATCAGCAGCAGCCATATTTACGGATAAGCTATACAAAAGAGTCAAGAATCGCGAACTTTGGCTCGTACACGCATTCTCACGCTAGCACACGATATATACGTATGCGAGTGCTCTACACGAGCGCCGCATATCGCGAACCGGCATTACCGTATTTACTCGTGCATAGGACGAACTGTTTTTTTTTTTTAATCGCACTTTCCAAATTCGGGGGTCGACGAATACGCGAACCGCGGCCAGGGTGAGGCGCATACCCGGCTTCAAACGGTGGGAATGAAGGCAGAAAAAACACGCTAAGGCTGTGAAAAGTCCACGCTTTCTGGCTGCCTTTCAGCCTTCATAAACTACGGCACTTGCTACCGTTACCGTGGGAACATTTCATGCGGCCTTTCTTTGTCAAGTGAGCTATCTCCGCGGAGGGTTATCAGGTGAGGCCAATACGAAGAAAAATATGGGGCTCCACTACACTGGCCACGCGCTTTAGAGGCCTTGTCTTAAAAACGAAACTTCTCTCAGGCGCTCGCCCCGCCGCGGTGGCTCAGTGGTTAGGGCGCTCGACTACTGAACCGGAGTTCCCGGGTTCGAACCCGACCGCGGCGGCTGCGTTTTTATGGAGGAAAAACGCTAAGGCGCCCGTGTGCTGTGCGATGTCAGTGCACGTTAAAGATCCCCAGGTGGTCGAAATTATTCCGGAGCCCTCCACTACGGACCTATTTGTTCCTCTCTTCTTTCACTCCCTCCTTTATCCCTTCCCTTACGGCGCGGTTCAGGTGTCCAACGATATATGAGACAGATACTGCGCCATTTCCTTTCCACCAAAAACCAATTATTATTATTCTCAGGCGCTCGGCCGTGCATCATGCCTTCCGAGTGTGGGCGGCCTTCCAGCGGACATGCCAGTAATAAAATCACTGTAATGCAATTGCAGTCATTTTATTACTTTGCTCCTATAATTTGTAATGTAGTGAACTACTTTTCCGGTCTAGTAATTGCGTAATGTAGCGAATGAATTTTCGGCAGTAATAAAGTAATTAATCACCGTGAAATTACTTTTCTTTAGAAAGGCACTGCTGCTCTTTGTGCCGGCAAAGATTTTATCTTTCGTTTTCCGGGTAGAGGGCACCTCGAAAGAAGGAGCAACGGGCGAAAAGCCTGGGCCACCAAACTGTCGCGATGCGCAAGTGCGGGCGAGTGGCGACGTGCGCGCAGCCTTCGCAGCCTCGGAACGGGGAACCGATCCTCTCAGGTCCAAAGGGGTCGGTGAAGGGAATAATCGGTGAAGGGGGTGAATCGGTCAACCCCGTTGGCTGTAGGGGCCCCTTTGAGGGGCATTTGCCGCTTCCTTTTTGAGTTGTATTCGACTAGAAAATAAGCTGAAGCTTCTCGCGCAGAGTGCCGTGCGAGGACAGCGACAGAGGGAGCGGCGCCAGCGACACAAGCGAAGGGGGCGGATCTTGAACGTGCCGGCTCGGACCAGACTTGTACACAGTCTATAGGAACGCCATGCATGCAGATAGAGTGTGTACGATGCGACTGCGCTAAGCAGCCGCCGTCACCGAGTGGGATTTGCGAGCAACGATGGCTCTGGCCGAATCTTTTAACTTTTAGACAGAAATTTGTCTTCCTGTTTCCGAAATTTGGGGTCGACACTGCGTATCGACCAATATTCGAGTAAATACGATACATACGATGACCTGTGAAAAGAATTCATTATTCTGGATTCGGTGCTTTCACTGAGGCCAGAACCATAAGTTGTCAGCCTGCAGATGACTGTAGATTGCCGCGTTGGAATAAACGGGGTACAGTGGTTGCCTTTCAAGAGACCCTTTACGAACGAGGTTGGTGCGTTATCCCTGTAGGCACCATCACTTTGCGGCACTTGACACAAGGGCATTGCACCTCGGGGTGGACTCCCACGCGTGGATGCCTGCGAGTTAGCGCGACTCAGTTCTTCACAGTGAGCGATGTCAGCATGCAGCGTGCACGGGTATGCCCACACTGGCTGACGAAAGACGACGGCGCCGCACGGGAGGCCAACAACAGCGGAGCCGGCTTGGCAGCGTCCTTGTGCACGCTGGCATTCCGCGCCTGCCCGGAAGAATGCTTGCGCTGAATTAGAGCCACGGGCCCGGTGTCCACCAGCCCGCGCGGGTTGCGTCGTTATTTAGAGAGGGGCACGTGAAAGCAGCAGCTGAAGAAAGGCAGCGTCGCGGCGCGCCGGCGGCATGGAGCTTCGCGACAGCAGCGTCAGCGTCCTCTCGGCGCGCCGTCGCGGGATCGGGTGTCGCCAAAGTCGCCCGGAGGTCAGCGCGTGCCGTCGGCCGCGTTCACACTGCTCGCTATAGGGTTGCTCCAAGAGCGAAAGAGGGGGGGGGGGTGGCTCGGACGATCACAGTGTGCCCGCTGGACGAAAGGGAAACCAGGGAATGGACGTTCGAGGGGCAGCGCAGGGAACAAAGCTCCTGCACCGACCGCGCGAGTCAGGTGCATACTGAACGTCAATGAGTCCGTGTGAGCCAAGTTTCGCTTTGTGCACAACCGCGGGATGGATTACGAAGCAAACCGGCTAAAAAGGCCGACGATTCAAACTGTTGTGTATAGTAGCGTTGTTATTAACACGCAGAGTCAATGAGCCGCTGGGCACGCACTGCGAAATGCATTGGACAGTTCGACAGGCTAGCCCTTATTGCCATTCGCAGCCGTCGACACGCGACTGATAACAGGTAAGCAAAGCAGATAGGAAGTGAGAGGAGCTGGTTCGTGTTCAGCTACACCTCTGCAGCTGTCGACGAATACCCGAGGACACGGCAAGCCGTACCGGCGTAGAGGCATGCGCTTTTTTCGCGTCTCCCGAAACTAAACGGATCGCTGGCGGAGGACAACAGCGGCGCTCATGCACTGACCAGGGCCTCCCTTCCCAGCGGCGGCTCGGTGATGGCGTGAACCTTGCGGCCCTCGGCGTCGTAGGCGTGAACCACGAGGCCCAGGTTGTCCCTGGGATGCCGGAACCAGTGCGACACCAGCTTCTTGGCGTCCAGCTGCACCCAGAAGCCCCGCCGCAGGTTGCCCTTCTCTTCCTTCGTCCGCACCTGCAGGAGGAAGGCACAGCGTCACACGCGGACCGTGACACCCGAGGAAGCGCCGCATTTGCGAAAAGGAGCCAGCGCAAGCTCAAAGCATGCCAGGAAGAAAGGAAGCTGCAAATTATACTGCAAAAAAAAGTTTGTTCGGGCACTATTTAATGTACCATTTAATTCCCATACTTCAGGAATACTTTTGAAAGCAAATGTAATACGCGTGTTTAATCTTCATAATCCAAGTTTGGGCTTTAAGCGAGAACTAAAAGAAAATTTTAAGTTTCTTCATGAATTATCGGATTTAGAAAAAAAAAAAAAACAGTCATCCGTATACGGCACTCGGTACACGGAACAGTGAAAGGTGGTCACTGACCGGGCAAATTATTCTACACAAAAATATCATACACACTGCTAACGCTTTTAAATTCATTCCTTAAATTATAGACATTGATTTACAAAGCACTTCTGCACGAACACTATGGAAACATTTCATGAGTCCTTACTTACAATATAAATAAAGAGGGTGTTTTTCTTCTCTTTTTATGCTACTTCTGAGAATATTTCGCATCAAAGTGCATTATTCTGTATATTTTGTGTTGTGAACATTTTGTGTTTTGAAGATTTTTGTTTTCTCAACACTTTGCGCTGCCGGCTTTATAAGGGAGGCTGTGGGATAAAGTCAAGTTGCTCTTTCTCGAGCGACATTTACCCCCAGTCTCCCCCATCAATTACTGAATTAAACAAGTTATTGTTATTATTAAATCTCCCTCAAGGAATCCCCTTTCAGCCAATGGCCGATTCTCACGATACTGCTCGTGCGACAATGCAAGGAGTGGCACATGAAAGGGGACAGTCTTTTTCACTCCCATAGCCCGAGATAGTCCCCTCCTTTCATTTTCATGCCGGCCCCTGCATTGTCACGCTGTAGTCGGATACAACTCAAGAACGAAGCGGCACATGCCCCTCAAAGGATACCCTCGAGCAGATGGCATCGACCGATTTTTCACGATGCCGCGATTAATCAGATTAAGCCGTGGTCATTGCACGATTATGCTGAGCTGGGCGAGTTGGAGAGGATGTATCTTGGAAAATTCAGCGCAACAGAGACGAGTACAAAGGAAGAAGTCACAGGGGAGCTCTCGTCTGTGACTTCTTCCTTTGTAATCGCACCTTTGTTGCGCTGAATTTTCCATGGTTATTCCCCTTTCATCTTCCATTCCCTGCGATTTCATGCGAACAGGTCCAAGGGGATCGGTCAAGGAGGCGGGGAGAATCGGTTAACGCCATTGGCTGGAGGGATTCCTTTGAGAGGAATTTGCTGCTTCCTTCTTGAGTTGTATCCGACTATACCTACCCTGCACCTGCTCCCCAACCTTCCCCTCCGCACCCCTAGCCCGGACAACGAACAACCCATTCCCCCCGACATCGGCACAGAGGATTGTCGCCTGATCCTTTCTGCCCAGCCTCTGCTACTCTGCCACCACGAAGTGAAAAAGAACCGGTCAATTCCTTTGGCTGGAGGGCAGCCTTTGATGGGGCAATCGCCGGCTCTTTCTTGACTTGTACCTGACTACAGGAGTGACGATCGCATTTACATTAACACGACGGTGGCGCATTGACGCGCCTCTGTCTACATGTACCGCATCAAGTCTGGCGGAACGGTGGCGCCATGCTCAGTGCACGCGGCGGAGGGGGCCGGCCGCCTCCGCCTTGAGCGCAGTCTTCTTTGCTATAGGCGCGCTCTTGGCGCATTTGGTGTGTTTAAAGGCGTGTTTAAATGATTGCAATGCGCAAGAAAATTGATACGATGCGCTGCTATCGCATTCATGTAAACCAAGCTATATAGTATACGTACTAATCGTGAGCAGATAACCCAGTCTTGCTCTCTGCACAGAGCAAGGGCTGCGCGCACTGTTCGGCGGCAGCCAATGAATCGCAACCCCGATAATTAAGGTAAAGGGAGAAAGGGAAGAACGGGCGGCGCAGCGAACAAAAGCTAGGCGAGGAGGGAGGGGCCCTGCTGTCACCATTCGTCAGGGAAGCGCGCCGGAACCGGTTTACGAGGCACGCCGCGGGAGGGAGACGCAGAGAAGGAATGAAAAAAACGAACGGCGGGTGTCAGGGGGTGGGAGGCCATGGCGACCGGCCTTTTAACGCACCCTCCGCTCGCCCTCCAGGGTGCTGCTGCATGAGCCATCACCGTGAACAGCAAGGGGTGTGACAGCTGAGATATTACACGAGCGGGTTCAGTTCCGTAGAGGTTCAGCTCGCCGCGTGGCGGGAGTCGCTTTATTGTTTAGGTTAGACCATTTTCTTTATGTTTAGTTCTGAAGGCGTAAGGCACGCTATATGCATACGTCTTTTCCATTGCACGTGGGGTCAAACGCCGTAACGGAAGGCGCCGAACAATTTCGACAACCTGGGGTTCTTTAGCGCACACTGACATCGCACAGTGCGCGGGCCTGGGCATTTCGCCTCCATCGAAATTCGAACGCCGCGTCCGGGATCGAGGCCGCGTCTTTCGGGTCAGCAGCCGGGCACCATGACCACTGAGCCACCGCGGCGGCCCCAGCTGATGTGGGCCAGAGAAGTGGTACAGGGTGCATACAGCAGTGAACACGTTCACGGTCGGTCGTCTGAAGGCGTGTTTTACGCTGCTGGACGTTGGCCGATTTAACGGAGTGGGGCGCCCGCACGTGGGAACATCTTGCATGCACTGCCCCACACAGGTGAAGAACATGAGTGTATAGTCCCCCCCCCCCCCCCCCAACCTTCTCAATTGACCTTCCACGACAGCGTCCGCTCGCTACTACACCCCAAGTTCAGCCTTGCCACAGCCCAGTTCTGGCAGCTGCTGCCGCATTGCCTCATATATCCGAACATCACAGTGAGGCGGGGCTGCGCCACCATCAGTAATGCTGAAATTCGCAACATTTTTGATAGTCGCTCGGCATTTTCCACCTACACATTTTTATGGTTTATGGGGGATTTAACGTCCCAAAGCGACTCAGGCTATGAGGGACGCCGTAGTGAAGGGCTCCGGAAATTTCGACCACCTGGGGTTCTTTTACGTGCACTGACATCGCACAGCACACGGGGCTTCAGAATTTCGCCTCCATCGAAATTCGACCGCCGCGGCCGGGATCGAGCCCGCGTCTTTCGGGCCGGCAGCCCATAACCACTCAGCCACCGCGGCGGCTCCTCCTACGCATTTATTTATCTAACTGCTTAGTAGAAATTATCACTCAACTTTCTTCGGAGTACATGCGGCAGAAGTCTCAAGTAGGAAGCATCGCAAAGTACTACAAATGACGCAATTTTTGCAGAGATACAGTTTCATTCGCAACGCCTTTCCCCGCTTCGAAGGAAGCGCGACGCGACACCCCGGAGGACGATGCAAGATTGCGGCCGTTCACGCGCGCTGATAGCGACCGCGGCAGAGTGCACCATGCGAACGGCTAGTGCGGGAACATTGCCAGGCTCGCGGCGTGCTCGAAACACGCGTTCTAGCCGCGCGAAAATTTAGCACTTCGCGCTCTTTGCTTAGCGCGCAGAAAAAAAAAAAGACCATTCGAAGCAAACTGAATGCGGCGGAAACTAGTGGCATATCGGTTTTTCGGAACATCGCTGATCAGAATCCGCGGAGGTCAACGTCGGCCGCGGCGCGCGTCGGGAAATCCGAACTGACGACGGGAACCAAGACACGTTCAGGGCTGCGCGGACCAAGGGGCTCCTGATCCATGTTTGGAACACAAGACCTGAATCCGAATCGTCCACTGAAAAACGAGTTTTCTTTCTTCTTTCACTCCCTCCCTCATCCCTTCCCTTACGGCGCGGTTCAGGTGTCCAACTATATATGAGACAGATACTGCGCCATTTCCTTTCCCCAGAAAACCAATTATTATTATTATTATTATTTCGGAGCCAGAACACCTGCTCCGGATCAGCTCGGTGATTGGAATGCGCCATAACCAATTGGTACAGTTTCTCTTCTATTCAGTCGTTTTAGCTTAGCGTTACCGTTGACCGCCTTCGAGAGCAAGCTCGGCGCGTGTTTCGCGAGCGTGCGCAGTTAGTAAAACTATTGCGTAGGCAGCGCCCGACGGTGGCGATAACAGCATATAACGGTAATGGTGTGCTAAAACATGTACTAAAAGTTCTCGCATGTTTCCACTGTAGGCCTTTACCAGCCCGTTGTGCCAATCGGCGGTGAAATATATATATATATATATATATATATATATATATATATATATATATATATATATATATATATATATATATATATATATATATATATATATATAGTAGGCCTTTAGCAAAAGACAGCCAGCAGCAAGTCGACAGCCTTCGGCAGCAGGCAGGGCGTAAACACTCGGCAGTTCCTTACCAATGGCTCACAGAAGGTGGGACAGCCAGATACACAATACATCGTTGGCACTGCATGTTGAAAGTAAGCGCGCACCTTGACGAGGTGCATGCCGACCGGCGATCGCGGCGCCGCGTCCCTGGCCACCTGGTAGAGGGTGACCCAGACGGCCGCCGTTGAGGACAGCGACTGGTTCGAGCTGACGAACACCCACAGGTGAGCCTTGGACACGTGCAGGTTGAGCGCCGCCTCCGAGAAGCAGAAGTGCACCGCCTGCCACTCCGGAAGCAGGCTCAGCTCAGAGGGCGCTGCAAGAGGGGGGAACGATAAAGGTGTCACCGCCGGCATCGAAACCCTGCCGATGCCCAGCAGAAACGTCACGTGTTTCTTCCTCGGGTTACATGGTAATATCCCAAGTTCTATCTTTTACGCGAAAGCGTCAAGACCTTGTGTTGGCGTGGCACAACAGTAAGTACTATAGTCGGGAATAATACTCAACTTGTTCTCATCAAAGAACCCCCTTCCAGCAAATAGCGTCGCCGGTTCTCATGAGTCTGCTAGCGTGACAAAGCAGGGAGCCGTGTGACAATGGAGGGAGGGGACTATCCTCTTTCATTGGCTGAAAGGGGGTCCTTTGACAGGAAAAAGCCGCTTCGTTCTTGAGTTATATCTGAGTCGATTACAAGAGGCTCCCATAGATGGCGCCATCCACACCAGCGGCGCATCGGAAACCCCTGACCCTCGGGCCCCTCGGGTTACGATCAGACGCAACCGCTTCGCCACGCAGACGCGTTCGTGCGACTTGGTTAAAGCGGGACTTTATATATGTCGCGTCGCCTTGCAGATAACGATTGTGATTTTGAAAGACGAAACAGTGTCCGTGTCTGCGTGGGCAAGAGGAACCGCAGAGCTCAAGTATCCCTCTCAGTTGTTTCATTCGCTGATATAGTTTTCTTCAATAACGCGCAAAAAAAAAAAACGACTGACTGCGCAATCGGTCTGTGCACAACATAAGATATACAGTGTACAGAGCAAAGATCATGTGGCACAAAATAACCAGAGAGACCGCGAAATTCAAGTTAGCCTCACAACGAATTACTACGCAGAATACATATATCGTGAAACCCTGTCCCCCATGCCTCCCCCCGAAAGCCGCAAGCGAATAACAATTTCATCAACCCATGATCATGGATCACAATGCTGTCTCGTTCAAGCAACAGTGCAGGGTACAACATTTACCTAGCCTACAGGTGTTATGACTTTTATCGATTGCTTTTGATCAAGCTTGGAACGAGCGTATGCAAGCGTATACATTGGTTCTTTAACGCTGGGTAATGCGCCGCAGTGAATCCTCACACCTCCGTATAGACGAACGTATAGAAGAAACTGTTTTCACTAAGGTCACACTGAGTTTGTGTTCGTTCTCATAAACAAGTTCTTTCTCTGCAAGCTGTTCACATATCGAGCAGTGGCGCAGTGTGCGTTTTGCAAGCGCGTGTGCCAAGCATGGCGCCCCTTATACATGCATGCACAATGCATATAGAGCGGTCACGGTCTTGCCAGGAGATCGTCTCGGAGGCTGCAGCGCGGCAATTTAATGCCGCTCGGAATTTCGCGCAACAACGCAAGGTAACGCCGGGCCCAGAACGAATAGCCGCGCTCCGTCCTTGGCGCATGCATAGCTGCCGCACCGCGGAGTGGCGCAATTCAAAGTGCCACGCAGCCGGGGAGACGGCAGCAGCACGCGCGAGAGCAATCAACTCGACGTCCCCAGCTCGATTAAGGCGAGATGGACGGCCAGATAGCGCACGCACGCGGCGCGACCCCGCAGCGCCGCCAAACCAGCGGCGCGCTAAATAACGCAACGTGACAAGCAGAGCTCTGGGAGCGGAGCGGTTAGCATGCATGCGGCATCGGTCGCGCTCCGCGGAGCGTTGTTCGCGAGGGCAGCGCGCCTCCTCGCATGCAAACCAGCAGGGGCAAACCTGACGACAGCAGCCCCGGAGATGCGGCGCCGATAACCTCGAACGCCACCGCTTTGGGGACAGCGAACTTGGCCGACGTCGACCGGATCCGGAGCACCGCGCAGATCAACCGAGCGTGCGTGCGCCGCAGAAGGATCAAACGCGTACACATATATGTGGCGAACCTCGAGAGAGAGAGAGACATGAATCT
Organism: Amblyomma americanum; assembly: GCF_052857255.1. NCBI lineage: Eukaryota > Metazoa > Arthropoda > Arachnida > Ixodida > Ixodidae > Amblyomma > Amblyomma americanum. The sequence goes on along the minus strand of NC_135499.1, from coordinate 173,075,498 downwards.
CTGACCTCTGGCGCGCGCGCGCGCGAGCGCGATCACCTGCGGCCTCAAGCGACGGATTCAAGCAGCCTTGACAGCGGCAAAGATATGCCTCCTCCCACCCTCCCTTATTTCGAAGCGCCTCGAGGTTTGTGTATACATACAAACCCCCTCCGCTGCCCCCTGGGGGCTGGAAGAGCGGACAGCTGGTGCGCTCTGCAGGAGCGCGGTTTTATTGGAATTCAGGTAGCGCGCGTATACCTGTGTCGCCATGCTGCCTTCCTTATCTGAGTGAGCAATCGCTCGCGTACATACATACCTATGCGGGCATGTTTCTATAGTTGTCGCCCCTTACATACGTGTTCTCGGTCGACAGGCGAATTAAGTGTATACACTTTCACTATCTATAATCTCTCTCTGCTTCTTTCTTCTTCTTTTCTCTCGATCTGCAGTGCGCATCTTGTAACTCCTGTCACGGAGACGGGCCCGCTCGTTATGTACCCATACCTCCTCCGGGAAAACGGGTTTGCCCAGCTGTTGGAGCGTCTTCGGTGGGAATGAACGTGCAATTAAGAGCGTGTGGCATCCTGTGTTTTTCCTACACATACGGGGGAGAATAAAGCGAGAGGGGAAAACTACGCACTTCTGGGTTGCCGTCTTCCACATTCGTCGAATGACCGTGCATGCATACCTACACGTGACAGCCTTGAAATTATGTGCAAGGGAGCGAGCGCTTGAAGAGAAACGAAACAAGCTCAGCACAGAAACAGCGCGGGTGTCAGGTTCCGACAGGTGTGTGTGCGAACTTTAGGAGACCGGTTTGCTACTCTTCACATTCGCACAGGGATTAAAAGAAAGAGAAATGTGTGCACCGCAATCTGCGGTGCATATAGCCCAACCACCGGACGGCAATTACCGGAGAAGAAAAACTATTAAAAACGTACGTTGCAAACGCTTTCTATAAATGCAGGTATCTTTATAGGGCCTTGAGGAAAACTGAGCAGCATGGGTATACAAAGCAGAAGTGTTCTGAGCCATAAAGACATACACGTGCTTTAGAGAGCGAGCTCGAGTCCAGAGAACCCTATCGAGGCTATCGGGAACCCTATCTATTTTCTACTTCTGATGGGGGGTCGTTGTTGTTGCTGCCTCAAAAGCGATGACACATACTTACGGTGGGGGATTGGCCAGGGTTTGGTGCATATGCAAACAGGACAAAACTCATCCAGGTTTATTTATCTCAAGTGGCTCGTAAGTATAAATAGAGAAATTGTGAAAACAAATAACGAATTTTGAAAGATGTCGAAGAAATCAGAACCCAGAGCGATGTGTTATAGCGTTTTTCTTCATCTTCCGCCATTTTCTTCAGGCCGATGTGAACACAATGAACTATAGTCGGATAGAACTAAAGAACGAAGCCTCTTTTCCGCGACCATGGACCCACTTCCAGCCAATGGCGTCGTCCGATTCTCATGGCCCTTATTGCGTGAAAATGCAGGGAAGGGACTATCACCGACCATGGAGGGAGGGGACTTCCCCCTTTCATTTGACACTCCCTGCATTGTCACGCTAGCCAGCTTATGAGATTCAGCCGACGCCATTGGCTGGAAGGGGGTCCTATGACGTGGAAGAGCCGCTTCGTCCTTAAGTTGTATCTTTCTATAATAACGGAACATTATATTACGCCTAGTATGTGCATCAGAGTGCGTTCTCTACAAAAGCAAATGCGTTAGAGTGACGCTACGTTGATGTTCCTTCACTTTTTTTTCGGGTCGATCTGAACACAATGAACTAATAACAGAACCTTCTATAACGCCTAGTATAGTGCACTATATAGAGTATATTTTAGACAGAATACAAGGCTGCTCAGATAAGTACAACGTGGACCACATTGTTTGCTGTCTACCTGTTTTCCCAGGCCCACCTGGATAACCTCGTATGACATATTCTATTGAGGCTACACCTGACGTGCGAAAAGGGCTCCAAGGTTGTCCCTCTGAACGGGTCTCATTAATAATGAACGCCCTCACCGCGGAGGCCAGTTAAGCACTCTGCGTGCAACGGAAATACGATTTCGAAGACTTACAATACCATCCATCCCTACACATCGCGCTCGGCACAACTGATATCGCCCAACGTCATCCACACGGAACGGTCCGTTTCGTGACGGAACGGTCCGTTTCGTGTCACGATGTCATGTTAACCTTCCGGATCAACCGTAGTTCTGAAGGTCAGGCTTATTTCCGAGGCATCTATGGAGAAGACATCTATAGCTCAATTCCTATTGAATGCGATGAAGCCCAACACTGTCGGTATGACTTCGGGCTACACAGCGACGACAGTGCGCGTGCATATGTCGCTTCTCTTTCACTTCTGCTTGCGGCACACTTCCCCGACCTTTGCCTCCCCAGCACTGCAGTGCAGAAGAGTGTGTCAAGTACGTGAGTAAACATAAGACTTCAAAGCCTCTTCCTCCCCACCCGCATCAGGGCTCAATGGCTTTGTTAACGCGATAGCGTTAAGGTTTCCGTTCTGCAGAAATCCGGCGTCGGCGAAAAATGGGTCAGAGTATACGGTAGCCCCCGTGGGCCACCCTACCCCTAGGTGGCAGTAGGTCGCGCGACCTTGTGACGTAATCACAACCAGCCCACCGTGGCAGTTCAGTTAATGACTGGCAGCGAGAGATTGGTCTCCCCGAGCAACCCGGGCCTCACAAGCTCCACCGGTGGCAGCACCTGCCAGGAGTGGTATGAGAACTCCCAGTCATCTATGAATGTAAAGATAATGACAGATTCCGCGTATATTAGCATTGATCCATTAACGCTATCGCTTCATACCTTTAAGGCGGAGATGGTGTCCCTTACAATTTGTTTTTCAATCTACTCAGTTACGTTTCCATTTTTTTTATTTAACAAATCTCCTCCCAAACCGACTTGAAAGCTCTGGAACCAAATGTCCCGCTCTATACTCTTGGCAAAGCGAGCCGCAGAAAGGGAAAACGCGAGGCAGCAAGTGGAAACAATGTCCCACAAGTAGACCTTGTTCCCTCTACGTCCATGCACATATATGTGTATGGCAGGTCCGCGTGCGCGGACGGCGCTTCATCACCAAGGCGGCTCATTTCATTCGCTCCTTGAAGCTGGCGCAGCGGCTGCATGCGTTGGGCTGCGCGCGAAAGTGAAACCCGATATGCCCCCTCCCTTCCAGCGTCGGGGGCTCGGCCAAGAAGACAGTGCGTCCGGTAGATGCGTGGCACGCCGCGGTTCTTTCTGCCTCCTTTCTTTCTCTCCGCGCGTGCGCTTGCGTATGCAAAATGGAAGGGGCCTCTTTCTGTTGCGCAGCCGGCCGCGGCGCGCGCTGACGCCGCTGAGGCGGGCGCGAAATCGCACGCGGGCGCCAAGGTCGCGGCGCCTCATGCCTCGAGGCACAATGCCACGGGGTCGCACGCCGCAGCGCGGCACCCACTTTGCGACGAGGGCTGGTTGCGTGCGCCCGCTTCACATAGACATTGTCAGCCGGCGCTAATGTGGGGTGTCAACGTTGGAGGAAGCTCTCTTTCCGGTTTCTTTTTATTTCGCTCTTTCACGCGTATTTTCGTCACGTATATAGGCGTCACGCTGCGCAACTAAATAAGACTCTCTCGAGACTGGCGTCACGGCTTGATCTTTGCGCTTCGCACTTTCAGTCATTTAGTCGCCTTTTTTTTTTTTTTCAGACAAAAGCTGCTAGTCGAGCTCTAATATGTCGAATCCGGATATTTCGAATTATTGTATATATTTCGAACGCACAAATTCTCCCCTTCAAAATTGGGTGCAAAAGTATTGGAAAGTCGCGCAGTATAACTCAAATTTCGCCGGTCGCTCGATAGTGGAACCTTGTTATAACGAAGCGGTTTATAACGAAATAATCGATATAACGAAGGAATGGCGATTCCCCTTCGAAACTTGGTCATGACGGGCTATAAAGAAACTACGGCTATAACGAAGTAGTTGCCAGACTCCTATAACTTCGTTATAACGAGGTTCAACTACTGAAAGGCGCGCCGCATCCCTTCAAGTGGCACTTCTCCTGACGCCTCCCTTCGAACACTTTTCGCGGGCGCGGAGACGGGCTCACATGCGCGGCGTTAGGCACCTGATGGAAGCGAGTCGAGGTGAACGTGGATGTTGCTGGAGGATGGCATTCGCTCTCTTTGTACTCGATTTCCACGCCACATCGCTGTCATGCGGTGAAGCCAACATAACTAAAGCCTAGCCGCAATACTCGCGTGCTTCGCTGCCGATGGCGTTGCGGAAGCGCAGTGTACATTAATTTTCACGAGCAATTTTTTATTTATTTATACTGTACTGGCAGCAAAACCGCACATCTTATGATAGGCAGTGCGTATTTCAAAGCACCGCGTCAAAAATCGCAACACTTTGCAACCTGGTATCGAGATATATCGCGTTCGCGTGCCTTAGTAGTGCCGTTTTTTTTTTGCGTGTTTTTGAGATATGAGGCGTGCCGTGGTCGCTCCAGAGATTTTTTACTTCTTTTCTCAAAGAAGAGGGAAGTGTTATGCCAAGGGAAGTTCTACTCTCAATACAGGTCCACAGTGAACGACATAACGCGCTGCTCGTGATAGTATTGTTAATTAAATACCTTCGATATGAACAGTTCGGCATATTATTCTTAATTGTTTTTTTTTGCACGGTAGATGCCCTTACCTCATCTCTAAATGGACAGTAGAATTGGAATTTTATAAAGAATCAGTGCATCGAAACTGGAGCTGAATGCAGTAACCATGTGCAGAAGGCTAGAGTTTTGATTTAAAAAAAAAAATCACCGAATACCGATCACAAACGCCCAACGAAAAGAGACGCAGATTCGTTCAGAGCTACCAAAGAAAGGTGCTGATGACGCTATATCCAGATACAAGTAGAAAAAAAACTGGCTTTTCCCTGTCAAAGGACTCCATTCCATGCAGCCAATGGGTTCGGCCGATTCTCATGAACCTGCTGGTGTGACAATACAGGGAGGGGCAGACGAAAGGGAATAGTCCACTCCCTGCATTGTGGGGGTAGTCGCCTCACCGCTTTATCAGGGCACTCCCTGCATTTTCACGCTCACGTCCATGAGAACCGGCCGACGTCGTTGGCTGGAAGAGAGTCCTTTGACGGGGGAAAGTCTCTTTTTTTCTTATTGACTTGCATCCGACCATAGCGCAGATGAGCAGAGGCAGGTGTACCTATATATCTCTGGATGCGCATGCAATTTCCATTTCAACATCACGCTGCTCCAGCAACACTTTCATGGAACTTGGCTGCTGTGTTACGTCACTGCGGAATTCTCGTCGGAGACCGCGTTCACTGTTTCTCCGTATACGGGAGAGTGGTTAATTCATCGCGGGTGTGCGAAGACAAAATTCACACAAGAAGAGCTGTAACGTTTTTGGAAGAAAGAGGGGCGGAGGTGAGGGGGGGGGGGGGCTAATTGTCTTTATCGCCCACACGCTTGCTGCCCCTCCTTCGAGCTGGCATATGCACTACACTTTCCCGGCAGTGAGTAAGCTTTTGAGGGCGGTTTTCGGTATCTGTTTCGCTTCCGTGGTTGGCTTCCGGCACGAATGAATGCGTGAGCGCATTGCACTATTAGAGGCATGACCTCGAGTCTGGGCCAGGTTCGTCCACTTCTTATATCTGTCGGGGCCTTGCGCTCGTGCAATGTTGACGGCTGGTGGTATTGGGTAGCGACTTAGAGTAGCGTTGCGCTGCGCTGACACAATCTACTCTCTCTGCATGCCAGCCGGCAAATACTACAAGCGATCCCGGACAGCCAGGGGTGCAGTTGGATAAACCGGCATATGCACGCGTTAACGGATCACTGTGCAAAGCGTACGCTGTAGCTCTCTAAAGGACGTGTGTCGCCCGCGCTGTTCATTTTCACGCGCATCTGCCCGCTAGCAATGCGGCGCGGAAAACTTGAGCTTCGGTTTCCTAAAGCCGCCGTGTACGTAATATGAAGTCGCTGCATGCACCGCTCACTGGCCGGGTAGATGAAGCGCGGCCAAGTCGACCCGCTTCTTTTTTTCTTCTTCTTACTCCCTCCTCGCCCGACGCGGAGAAAGGAATGCGTCGATAAACTTGCGCGGCCCAACGTTGGGGGTTGTGGGCACACGTGCCCGCACTCGACGCCTTGGAGTGTTTGGCCGGCATATCGGCGCCGCGGCTGTTGCCAGGAGGACAGGGCCGCCGAACTGGTTCCGTCGGCGTCGCTTTCGACCGGGTGCCACTGCACGGTAGCACCGAGTGGCCACTGCACTGCCGCCCGTCAGCTGGCTGCGGCCACGGATGCAGCCGCCGCCCGAACGAAGACCCCGCTTTCGGAGGAGAGCTCGGCATTCCCTCATGGGAGAAGAAAAAGCGGTGGCGCGTCTAGCGTTGCACGCAGTGTCCGAATCACGTAGGGAACCGCGTAGATTGCGGAGAATTTGTAGCCGCACTCGCAATAACGGCATTCGCTATGGACAGATTTAGTCCGGCTCCCCCTCCCTATCCCCCTCCCTCGGCGAAAAAGGTTTTACCGAAAAACCACGCTGGCCTCACCTCCCTCGCCCTGGTGGCTCAGTGGTTCAGGCGCTCGGTAACTGAGGCGGAGTACCCCGGTTCGAACCCGGTTGATGGAGGCGAAGATGTCGGTGGATGTTGAAGATCCGTAGATTCACTGGATAAATGGCAAAGCTTCCAGTGACTCAAAAGATCCTCAGGCGCTCGAAATCATTCCGGAGTCTTCCGCAACGACCCCTCTTTCTACCTTGCTTCTTTCATTCCCTCCTAATTTACCCGTTCCATTACGGCGCGGCTGAGGTGTCTACCACGATGTGAAACAGTTACTACGTCATTTCCTCTCGTCAGAAAACAACTAATTCTTCAATAGAGCCGGAGTACCCGGTGTCGAACCCGGTCGCAGGTGGTGGTGGTGGTGAAAACTTTAGTGCTCAGAAAGATGGTTTGGGAGTCAGAAGACCTTATTACATAGTCGGTATCCATAGTCCGGGACACCGCAAGACGAGGCCCCGTCTCGTGCCCAGTGTGGAGCATTTGAGGAGGGCAGAATCCCATGCGTCTCGGGTAGGGGAAGGGGGAAGGTGAGCATTCTCAGGACATGGCCACACCATGTAAAATATATCGCAGATCTCTAAACAGTGCGGGCAACGCCCATCTATGTTGGGATCAAAGTGTTTCACTACGGCAGGACAGAGAAGAGTTCCGCAAGGGGGGGGGGGGGGGGGGGCTGTGCGATGTCCATGCAAGTTAAAGGTCCCCAGGTGGTCGAAATTATTCCGGAGACCGCCACTACGGCACCTCTTTCTACATTTCTTCTTTCACGTACTCTGTCGTCCCTTTCCTTACGGCTCGTGGTTGAGGTGTCCACCCAGACGGGAGCGGGAGACAATTACTGCGCGTTTGCCTTCCCTCAAAACCAATTTTAATTTTAGTCGTATATTAAGCGTCCAGGGCATCCACAGTTGAGATATACAGTGCGTAGTTGATCGTCCGGTTGGGGCGACACCATGATTCAGACACGCCAAGATGCATAAGGACAGGGGTAGGGAAATCGGCACCCTGAAGGTTGGCATACAGGGAGGGGCAGTTTCAGCCAGCCGCGTATTGGTACACTGTAAATCGCTGCAGTAAAAGCCTCCAGCTTATGCAATATGACTTCCCCGTCACTCGCCTAAATCGTATAGATACAGATGGTCCGCGTAACTGTAGCAGCATCTGCCCTCCAAAAGGGTGCGAAAACTTGCGCGCGGCATACCACTGTCACATCGAGTGACCCAAACATCGCGCGAGAATAGGGCGCTGTTGTACGCAAAGCGCTAAGAGTAAACGGTAAGCGCCACTTTCAGTGGTATTGTTAGCGATCATCCTTGTCCTTCTTGAGGTTTGAAACACTGTGTGAAAAACTCCACAAAAAAAAAGAGGGATAGTATTAGTGAAAGTTTTCAAAGCTTCACAGCCATTCCTTCCAATGGGCCCGCAAAATAATGGCGAACTGTATGGCGCTCGCGAGGTGTGAGACTGTACCTCAGTTCGGAACTCTGGCGCGCTCACTACGCATGGTATAGACACCGGTGATTCCAATAAGCGTAGTGATAATGATTAAACGTTCACTGCAATGTTAATTATTCAACAACGTGTTCTTCAACCGAAGTGCTCAATACAATGGCGCTTTTCTCGAGTGGCTGGTGTGCCCACATGGGACGCAGTGCAAAGGCAGCTGGGCGACAACAGGCATATAGAGCTACTGCAGTAACAGGGCATCAGTGAGGTCTTCCCCCTTCTTCGAGGAACAAACCCGGCAAGCAGCAGAAAAAGAGAGACCGAGCGTTGATAGCGAAAAGGATCGACTTCGTTACACCTCGCCCCTCCGGCTCCTCGGGCCAGGGAGACGGAAGTTACAACCGTTGCGTATCGCCGCCCTCGCCCCGCCAGATTCCCAGCAGCAAAGCAGCATGTCGCCGCCGCGCACGCGAGTGGGCAAATCGAGTGCGCGCACTCGGCTGCCCGTATCGGCAGCGCCCTCGACCTTGACGCCGCCGATGGAGAGCGAGATGCTGCGCGCGCGTTCACGTGACGTCACAGCGGCCCATCAGCTGGTGGCGCGGCGCTCTCTTTCGGCCGCCGCGCGCCGGCATGCCAGGCGGATGCCCCCATCTCTCCGCGCGCGCGCAGCGCAGATCCGCGCCAGCATCCGCCTCCACCATCCCGCGCCGCCGAGCGGCCCCCTTTCGCGCGCCGAGCGCCCCCTCTTCCCATCGCCCCTAGCCGCAAAAGGACGCCGTGCGCTCGCTATCGGCCAACATAAAGGGAAAAAGGCGCAGTCGGGGGCGCAGCAGTTCGTCACGCGTACGCCGCTCCCGCTACACACGACAGCAAGAGACGCAGAATGTGGCGCCGGACTTTCCTCGGCGTCTATCGCACGGTGTTGGCAGTAAGAATGCGAGATGTAGGCCCATTCGCTCCGCGCACACGTCCGGGTGCGGACCTGCGTGGCAGATTTCTCTGGCGCCATGTGGTGGGTAAAGACCAAAACAGGGAAGACTCGTTGACGGGCAGCTACGATGCACGCGTGTCCAGGATGCGTATGTCCGCCTGATCGCAAGGGCGAATCTTCGCTGCTCTCTTTGTTACGTTCAGCGCGTAATGCGGTGTATAAATAGAACGCGCCCAGCAGCAGCGCCAGACCCATGCGGAGTGCTCGTATAGATATAGACGCTGACTGCCCAGATTCCTCGGCCAGGGCAGCGCGCGAAGCGAGCGTGACGTGTGCGCCGATGTCGTTGCTTCTGCGGTGACCGTGATGCGGTGTGCGAGACCACATGCCCTATCAAACGCGCGCCACTATTGCCGGAATGTTGTTCCGCATGCCTCCTTCAGAGATTGAAATCTACCAGCTCCTGCTAGCTGAGCAGGCCACTGCCTTCTTTAAGGAGCCCTTTTACACTTAGTGGCACTGGCCGGGACCCTTTTTCTATAGTCTCATCATTTTACTTGTCCACTTTGAAGAAAAATAGGATATATAAGACCAGCCATCGTCGCGGCGCATATACACGACCATCCCGTGGAACAAAGAGGTTTGGAGCATGCACGTTCGATGGGCTAACGTGTGCACTTCCCAAAGCTTGGTCTGCATGAAAAGCTGAGTCCACAAGTTGTGTTTCGTGCACGTTCGATGACAGCTGATGAGTTGGTCTTGGTGAAACCCACGCAAGAGCTTCTCGCAAGGCCAGGAAGCAAGGGAGAAAGTTGTGTCCCTCACAACACTTCGCACAAACCTCCGCGAATGATCTACAGCTTATCCATATTCCCGTTGTTCACGCAAAGGAGCCGAAACACAAGGCTGTTGGAAACGTGCGTTGGAGTTCGCGCGCTCCACGCTTGCCGATATGCGCTCACAATAGTGTTCACTATATATGGCGGAGTAGTGCAGTCTATATACGGCGTACCTCTGTCTATAGAGACAACCGTGTGCAACGCCGAAGTCGTTTGACTCCACCTACAGAATATAAATTCACGCCGGGGAATTAAATAATGAGTATACGAAGGGAGTTAGTCGCTGTATATAACCTTTATATATGCGGCAAGCACATTAATTGTTGCCGCCTTTTTTTCAACACCATAATGCTCAGAAGACTGTGGCGAAAACGAGCGGCTTACACGAGGGTGTCGACGTATACTTTTGAATAGAAGGTGGTGGGGGCAAAAAAATTGTTGAGATTTATTTCAAAGGGTGTTGGGTGGATAGATGACTATTCCTCTCCGCGTGATCACCTATACCTTATACGCGCGTCATGCATGCGAATGCAAGGCGGTTGACCAAGACTTCATGACAGTCAAGATTCCATTTATTGGAGCATATTTGCCTCTTCTTTTTATAGGTGTATGCCGCTACACCAGGCCTCCCGCTAAAGCAACAATCATGCCGGTCATTTCAAGTAGGAAAACACATGAAAACAGAAAAGACTCAGCATTGCTTCAAACAAATTGTTCGCGTCTCGATTTCACTCTACTGCTGAAGTCAGACATACATCATCATCGTCAGCCTTACTACACCCACTGCAGGGCAATTAACCCTGTCCTTTGCCAGCTGCGCCACCCTATGCCTGCAAAGTTCTTAATCTCATCCGCCCACCTAACCTTCTGCCGCCCCCTGCTACGCTTGCCTTCTCTTGGAATTCACTCTGTTTTAAGGATCAGCGGTTATCTTGCCCTCGCATTACATGCCCTAGCAAAGCCCATTTATTCCTATTTATTTCGACTATGATGTCATTAACCCGCGTTTGTTTCCTCCTCTACTCTGCCCGCTTCCGGTCTCTTAACGTTACACCTATCGTTTTTCTTTCCATAGCTCGCTACGTTGTCCTTAACTTAAGCTGAACCCTTTTCGTTAGCCTCCACGTCTCTGCCCCGCAGGTGAGTACTGGTAAGATGCAGCTCTTGTATACTATTCTTTTGAGGGATATTGGTAAACTGCCATTCATGATCTGAGAGAACCTGCCATATGCCACATATGCCTGACATATTTATGTAAGACATACAACCGTCCTGTATTCAAACATCACTTTCTTCTCAGTTTAGAACACAGGACCAGAGGCGTCATACTGGGGGGTGCGGGAGGTGCCGACACCCCAGGGTGCGACACAGATAGGGGTGAATTAAGGAGCAGCGCGGTCAAGGAAAGTGGGGAGGAGCGGGGTGCGGTGGCGGAGAGGGGTGATGCTCCAGGGCTTCGCACCGGGTGCCGCTGGCCCTATAGTGACGCCCCTGCCCAAGCAGACCGACCAAATCTCTGCCTATAGCCCATTAATGATTCGACCACTTCCATCTGTCACTTTCTCCCCAAATGATCCAGGTGCGAATAGTACTATTTTCGCCGCCATAGCAAACGTGCGTCGCCAGCACACAAGCGCTACACCCCCCCCCCCGAGGTCGCACTCTCCCCCGCATTAATCAACCGCTTCTGTGAGGAGGACCCAAAGCACACTGTACTGCTGGCGCCGGGGCGTCGAGGGGGAGCTCGGCGCGCGTGACACAATTAGCGGGAGTCCGGCGAGAAATGGACGCGTGGCGCGAACAAAAGGGGCCGCCCGGGTGTCGCGTGTGCCGGAATGCCGGCGGCTTTCGAACTGCCGCCGCCGCGCATCGGGACGCCGGGCACGCGCAGGGGGAGGAGGAGGAGGAGGGGGGCGATAAGCGGACGGCGACGCGATGACGGCCGCGCTCCGGTGGCTCCCCCGCTAAACCAGGTCGGCCGCGGGCCGCTCGTGCCGCGACGGCGCGACCGGGCGCCGGCTCCGGCCGCGATCGATACGCGGCGACGGCGACGACCGATCCTGCGGCCGCCGCTCGCCGCCACGCACTGTACGGGCAGGGCGCGAGCGTGCTTTATATATACGTAGCAACTTCGGGGGCCGGCCGGAGCACGTTTCCCAGGCGAGAGGAGGGGGCGGGAGGGAAACCGAGCCGGGGCTTTGGCGCCTCGACGACGGTCGTGTCGCCGTCGCGCAGCGAGAGTGTGGCGCGCCAGCCATAGGACACGACCGTACGTGAGTACAGGCTTCCACGAACAGCAAGCGAGCATCGAGCGAGAAACAGCAGCAAAGCGCATCTGAGGCCATCGTGCAATGCTGGGGCCCTGGAAAAGGGGCTCCACGTCCTACCAGCTTTATTCCATTTAGTCATAATAATAATGTTCACATCTTGGTTCTCAAGCACGGTCTCTCATTTTTTATTAATAAACCTTGCTGAGCACCACAAGAGATTATTGTATAGTCGGGTACAACTTAAGAATGAAGCGACTTTTCCCAGTGAAAGGACAGCCTTCCAGCCAATGGCGTCGGTTGAGTCTCATGAGCCTGCTAGCATAACAATACAGGGAGGGGACTATCCCAGACCATGGAGGGAGGGGACTCTCCCCTTTCATCTGCCACTCCCTGCATTGTCATGCTAGCAGGCTCATGAGAATCGGCCGACGCCATTAGCTGGAAGTGAGTCCTTTGACTGGGAAAAGCCGCTTCATTTTTGAGTTGTACCCGACTATACCAAGGACAGTGTTCAGCCAGAAAGCTTCGTTGCCTTTTATCCTTCCACGTGGCTGGGACGCTACTCAGAGCGGGAGTATGGAAGTTGACACAAACCCCTGTAAAGCGATAAGGGAGGGCCTTATTATTTTATTATGATAAATCACCGCTCACCGGCCAATGCACTCTTCCATATACCGTTTATTGCTCTGGTGCCGTGGCCTGCCCGGGCCACGGCTTCAACATGAAAAACGAGCATGCACAGCGTCTGCGGTGCCTTTTGAAGGCTCCAAGTCATGGAAATTAAGTTCGCGCATTAAACCATCAAATGACTAGCAGTCCACAGTGTAGTTAAGGGCACGTTAAATATGTTAAATAGTGCAGACGTATAGTATATAACGAGACAGCCGGATGCCTACAGCGCATGCGCCGAGACGAGCATGCCCCCGCTTCTTTCTCCTGGGTTGCACACCAGCCATACTGCAAGAGAATACCGTACAGCCGCGCTAACACTATTATGTGACAACGTCATTTCTGAAACGAATCGTCAAAAGCTGCTGCTCATTCAGGCACCGCAATGAAACGACAGCGAGGTGAGAGTGACCAATATACGTAGGTCTAGGCAAACTGAATGACGCCACTATACCCTTGAAGCTTGCAACCCAGCGAAAGGGCCGCCTTCTGCGACGCGGAATTACTAGTTAAAGACTCCGTTTCGCCAAAAACGTTGCACTGATAAGGATATTGCAATTGGGGTCAGTTGATCACACGCCTCCGAATTTTGTGCGTGCAAAAGAACGTTCACTGCTGATGGGCGCCATAGACTTTCGTGCTCTCCAAGGCAGGGATCGGCGAGCGCCGTCTGATTTATGAAGCATTCTCCCGTGAGAACAGCCTGCGCATTCCGCGTCTCCGATTAACAACCGATGGAAAGTTAAGACTGTCGGAATTGGACGAGGACGGCAGGAAAAGAAACGAATACATCACCACGGGCGCAGGAGCTGTGTGATTCTTAGGGGGGGGGGGGGGGGTGAGGAGGTAGTTGTTAGGAAGAGGGGGAATGCAAAGCCCGGTAACTGCCTCCTTTCTTGCGAGGGGTCACCGCAACTGGGCTGCGCTGGGAAGGGGAGTGACGCGCCAACATGCCGAAGAGTACGTAAAACCTGCTGGCGGTCAATATAATAGGGCACATTTACATCTGCTTCCGGAGGCCTCATTTTCAGCTACGAGTCTGCCAGTCGGCACACCCGTGGTGCTGTGTTCGGTTCTTTTCCACTTGTTCTTCGTCCTACTCGTGCAGTCTTAACTTTCCTCGATATGGAGCAACCAGCTCGCAAGAATAACAACAGACGCCAGCCCCCGAATCCAAAGCTCTGCGCCTTTCTGCTACATGCGCATCGAGCAGTGTCTCCCACTAGCCCCCATCGTCGAGCCGAACGTTAGCGCGCGAAGCGAGAAACACTGGCGAGCGCAACCACCGGGCCAAGCAGTGCGGACGCGAGGGACGAAACGCGTCGTTGCGGCGCATAAGAAAGCTCGAAGACGGAGCCGGGAGCGGAAGCCGTCAATCTGGCCGAATCCCCGCCCACCGGACCGGCCCATTTCCTGGCTTTCGCTTTCAAGCGCGCCGCGGCCCCGCTTCCGAAGGGAGGAGCTCCGCGGGGGAATAATATGGCCACCCCTGCTTGAGGTCCACCCCCGTCCTGTCTCCCGCGTCTTGCAAATCTCGGCCGGATTTGCAAGCGGTGGCTCTGCTCTCGCTCCGGAGACCTACCGGCGGCGGATCGTCCCTTTCGCGGTATGGAGAACCTTTAATGAGTAACAGTGGGCGCGCTCTGCGCTGCGCATGCAGTCGGTTTTGCTCGGCTCCATCAAGCAAGGCCTCTTCTGAATGTGCACGTGTTGCTACTCCAGCCCATTGTTGCCTAATGCTACAGCGTTGGTATATGCGAGATAGAGAGACGGGGCGAAAGGGGGTGGGGGAGGAATACCGCGGGTGCTGTGAATTGCTGTGGTGTTGCACTGGGATCAGTTGGTAACAGAATGGATACGATGGAGAAACGAGACACGTACACAATGAAGATAAAGAATATTTTTGGGTTGGATTTGTTACCAGGAAATGAAAGGCGCAGTAACCGTCTCACTTTTCGGTAAACAACTTAGCAGCGCCTGTGGGAAGGGAGGAAGAAGGGAGTGAAAGGTGAAAGTGGTGCCGTAGTGGAGCGCATAGGAATAATTCAACAACGTCGGGATCTAAGTGCACTGACATCGCAAAGCAGACAGGGGAAAAAAAAAAAACGAAAATTGATTTTTGCGGAAAGGAAATGGCGCAGTATCTGTCTCATATATCGTTGGACACCTGAACCCCGCCGTAAGAGAAGGGATAAAGGAGAAAGTGAGAGAAGAAAGAGGTGTCGTATAGTGGAGTGCTCCGGAATAATTTCGACCACCTGGGGATCTTTAACGTGCACTGACGTCGCACAGCACACGGGCGCTTTTTGCGTTTCGCACCCATCGAAACGAGTCCCGAACCGGGGTACTTCAAAAAGGAGCCTTTTGCGTTTCAAAACGCCTTCACCTAAACGCGACCGCTGCGGCCGGGTTTGAACCCGCGTTCTCCGGGCTCAGCAGGCGAGCGCCTATGCACTGAGCCATCGGGGCGGGCAAAATTCGTCTGTTTGGGTTGCAGGTGAGGGGTACGTGGCACTCTGTTCACAACTCCAAAGTACGTCAAAAAAGGAAAGGAGCGACACACACCTGAACCGCGCACTGTGGGATGGCATAAACTGTGAGAAGCGTATCAAATATGAAGTCGGCTTGTCGGTTTCGAACATATTGCATGCCGTCATCTTTAAAAATGCTAAGGCGCCCGTGTGCTGTGCGATGTCAGTGCACGTTAAAGATCCCCAGGTGGTCGGAATTATTCCGGAGCCCTCCACTACGGGACCTCATTCTTCCTTTCTTCTTTCACTCCCTCCTTTATCCCTTCCCTTACGGCGCGGTTCAGGTGTCCCAACGATATATGAGACAGATACTGCGCCATTTCCTTCCCCCCCCCCCCCCCCAAAAAAAAAAACCAATTATAATAATGCCGTCATCTCGATTTCATTTCGCGAAAAAAAAAAAACGCGTTCTTTTTTGCTTGCGTCTTCAAGAGCGAGAGCTTAACAGCAGAGTTTCTATGCCTGTCTTGAAAACCGCGCTAAACTTCCGCGATTCATTTGGTGGAACGTATGTGCTCAGTATAGGAACACTCGCTTCTACGGCTCGCGGATAGCACGCTCTTCACAGCACAGAACTAAATGGCACGGGGCAGCGTGTTCGGGTGCACTCCCGAGGCCAGGCCAGAATGAAGTGAAGGCGTAGAATAGAAAGTGGCTGGTTGCACAATTGTGACACGCTCTGGAAATACACCTGGCTCGCGGCCAGGCAGAAGAACGAGCGACGCCGCCAACAGATGCATAAAGGGAATCGTCACGAGGTTACGCGGACTCTGAACGCCCTCCGTTCCAAGGAATCAGATATGTTCACAGAATAACCGCCGTATAGTAAAGATAGTTCACTAACCGCGACATAGACATACGCAGGCTGTTAAATGCGTATCTGTCGCTTCTTTGCGTGCTATATTTTGGGTTGGGATTTTACGTTGTACAGAAAATATTTTCTTTCAATGAAATAAGACGCACTAACTCCACTTTTCTGCCCATAAAGGTCTATCGCCATGCCTCAGCCATACATTACTTGCGGGAAGGACATTAACATAAAGCCTGAAAGGGATCGAAACCTCCCACTCATTGCAGCATCTAATAGTAATAATAACTAATCATAATAATAACAACTTTAGGGCCGCGACGCCGTAGTGAGCGTCAAACTTGGTAACTGACACCAATATGCGCATATTTAACGTAGGCGACGTTTGTGCGCGAAAGCAGCAGAACCAGCCACAACAAGCGTGTGTTAACCTCTCGTATAACAAGTCTGCCACCTCGGAAATAACGAACTTTCGAGTGTTAACCTCGGATATAATGAACTTTCGTGTTTGCAGTTCTGGTGTAACGGACTTAGTGTATTGATGCCGGATATAACAATCAAAAGTGTACCACCCCGGATATAGTGAACTTATTATGTCAACCTCGGATATAATGAACGTTTGGCTTCTATCAAACGATCCTCAGATGATCTCCTAAGAGCTTTTATCCTTTCCGACTCATCCGTGCTCCTGAAACGATCGCTCCGGGCGGAGTTTTCGGCGACCCTCGGGGTGAGTGGGAGGCTTCCGCTGTAGTGTCCCTGTATGCGCTCCCGCAGGGAGCAGAGTTGCGCGATGGTCCGCCATTACGTTCCAAGCTCTGCGGGAAAGCCGCTTCTCGTTCGGCAGGAGCCACACGAGAAGGCAGTTTGGAGGCACACCTCCTCCTCCCGGTGGTGGCTATACAATACCCCTTGAGAGTTGCATGAAAAAGTTGTCACGATTCTTACGAACGATTCTTACGATTCTTACGAAAGCAGTTGCGCAACTATGCTCCCAGGACCACTGTAGCTTCCGTGACATCCGTGCTCCAGAAACATTTCCTCCGGGCGGGAATTTTCGGCGATCCTCGGGATGAGTGGGATGCTTCCGCGAATGCTTTTGTTTTTGTGTGTGTGCGTGTGCGTGCACTTGGCCGTACTTTCCATTTCGAAATCCTCACTGCTGAGTCGTCACAGCAGTGGGCAACCTCAGCCCTATACGTGACCTTTATCCATCCCCTGCCCACCAAATGGCCTGGTCTCTCCCTTTCTGAGTGAATTAAATTATTCATTGACTTATTTAGCCCCTTGCCGGGAATGGGAACCAGGGAAAGAAAAAAATCGGGTCGATGGTGGCGAAGACGGCTGCGCTGTACATCGCGGGCGGACGTTCACTCCCGAGAGGCAACACGTACAAGGGGTGGGGCAGAGAGGGAGGGGGGCGAAGTACGCATCCGATGGGGCTCGCGACAACAGGGGAAAAACTCGAGCGACGACAAGATGCACACCTACGCACCTCTATCTGTTTACCTTCTCTGTCGGCCACTTCCCGAAATAGACGCGTTGCCGCGTCCGCGTTATGTACATGCACGCACGCACGAACGCACAGACGGAACGGGCTTGCGGAGAAGCAGCAGTCGCGGGTACGGAGCGTGTTCCGCGTTAGAGAAAGGGGGGGGGGGGGGGGGGGGTTGCGGTGAAGAGGGGAAAGTGTTGGCGATGCGCAGCAAGAGAAGGGCGCGTTGCCGATAACGACGGCGGCGGCGGAAGGCTCCCTTTCTTTTTCCGCCGGCTGGAAGCGGCAACGGCTACGCAACCCCTGCGGTCTGTCCGCGGCGGTGGCAGCAGCCCTCGGCGACAGCGCGCGCTTTGGACCAGCAGGTGGAAGGGTGCGAAGCGCACGCCTGTATCGCTTTCTGACGGCGCCGTGCAAAGCGACACGTTGCATCAGCCCACAGCACTCGCCCGCGGTGGTCGGAAGCTGTAGAGTGTGTGTAGGTCAATGGACTTTGCATGAATGCAGCACGCGCAGATATAGCTCGAGCGAAAGACGCGCCCCTGCTAAAAAGGGAAAGCGCTCTACACGAGTACAAGTCAACGCGGCTTCCAAAGGCACGCTATTCTCGGCGTCACTTAGCGCTTGTAGCTTGCTCTACATGCTAACGAGTAGTGAGATGTAGAGCGAAGCTATATATAACGCGCTTCATCCTTGCACGCTCGGAAACAGAGGTTGATGATGATGGTATTTTTTTTTTATGGCGCATCTGAGGCCAAAGAGCGCCAAGGCACAAGGTATTTTTCTTCTTCTCAAGGTGGGGTCAAAGACCCATTTCCCAAGCATTTCACCCCAAATAAGCCGAGCACCAGACCAGGGGAAAGCTTGTACCCATTGTATCATCGGTGGGTACCCGGCGGCACTGGGGATCGAACCCCGGACATCCCGCATGCGAAGCGGATGCTCAAATTACTAGGCCACCACTGCGGTCGGAAACAGAGGGCCCAGGGAAAAAACGCGGGCCCCGCCGCGGTGGCTCAGTGGTTAGGGCGCTCGACTACTGATCCGTAGTTCCCGGGTTCGAACCCGACCGCGGCGGCTGCGTTTTGATGGAGGAAAAACGCTAAGGCGCCCGTGTGCTGTGCGATGTCAGTGCACGTTAAAGATCCCCAGGTGGTCGAAATTATTCCGGAGCCCTCCACTAGGGCACCTCCTTCTTCCTTTCTTCTTTCACTCCCTCCTTCATTCCTTCCCTTACGGCGCGGTTCAGGTGTCCAACGATATATGAGACAGATACTGCGCCATTTCCTTTCCCCCAAAACCAATTATTATTATTATTAAAACGCGGGGCGAAGAGCGAAGGCGACCATGCAGTAGACAGCGCGGAAATGCATCACACGCCGGTCAGAATGATCGACCAATGCAATTATCTTTCCTTTACACGTAATATGCCGTACGCCTTTGCCTTCACCTTCGTGGACGAGGAAGGTTGGCCACGCCGAGGAATTAATAATAATAATAATAATAACAATAATAATAATAATAATTGGTTTTGGGGGAAAGGGAAATGGCGCAGTATCTGTCTCATATATCGTTGGACACCTGAACCGCGCCGTAAGGGAAGGGATAAAGGAGGGAGTGAAAGAAGAAAGGAAGAAAGAGGTGCCGTAGTGGAGGGCTCCGGAATTATTTCGGACCACGTGGAGATCTTTACGTGCGCCCCGTTTGAAATTTTACCGCCCTTTGAGGTAAACATGACTCTAACGAGTTTTGCAAATGCGGTCGAATAGCCAGTGCACTGTAATTTTTTTGTTGCTTTCCAAAGCTCATACCCAACAATTCTGGACGAACTGAGCCTTTTTGAATGAGAAAGAGCTTATGAACGCAATTTCTTCATGGATATTGGAAGATAAATATATCGGCATATCTCCCGTCAGCAGGCTTGCAATTTTTGTTTGTTTGATATAAATGTTTTTGCTTTCGCCAAAAGCGTTCCCCATTGGTTTTCTATGGCAGTCTGAACTGCTCGATGCGAGCAATAGAGAAACTTTAAAATATTTTGCTACACCTCGTGAGAATCGGCCGCTACCTTCAATATTTCCATAGCAGTACCTTACAATTTTCCAATATTGAAAATTTTTTTCCAAGAATATTGGACATGGGTCAAAGGTAGTGCGGACTAAGTCCGGAACGAAGCAGATATGGGACGTCGATGCTTCACAACAGCGTGCACAAGAGCGCTCTAACGCTATACAAAAGACTGCGCCGTACATCTTAGGCGCTTGCATTGGAATGGACTTGTATATATAGCATGCACGTGCTTGGCACTGTATAAAAAGTGTGCGCAGCTACACCTTACTAGGTGCATGTCCGCAGGAGTGTGATCTGCAGCCTACATACATGTCTATATCAACCTGTAGCACATATATCTGGCCTTTGAACAAACCTAACTCCTCCCCACCACCCCTCCTCCAACCACCTGAATTTGTCCTTGAAGATTTTCCTCCGTACTGTATACGCTCATTATATCTACCGGACCAGCGCAAAATTCGAAGACTGTGGTTGGTGTAGCATTTGTTATCTAAGTTGGAAGACATGCAACGAAAGGCTATCAGATTTATTTTTGGCCTCAATTTTTCCATCTTAAAGGGGCTCCGAAAGGGGCTCTAATAAAGTTGCCGTATTCCTGGGATGTTAACGCACGCCGCTTCACGAATATTGTCCAGGAGGAATTTTTTTAATGTACTTTGTAGAAACAGAGTTATCTGTAGTCAAAATTTGAATTTCAGCGTTTTCGCGCCTTTCCCTCTCCTCTCGTCACTTTTTGCACGCTGGAAGGTAGGCGCTTCTCCCGCCGGCCCCACCTCCGGGGGAGAGCTTCCTGACCCGCCCGAGCGACGCGGCTTATTGGCCGCGGCCATGGTCGCTGCCTGACGTCTGAAAGAATATAACCAATGGCCACCTCTCAACACGTATGCGTAGATGCGAGCGACGGAGTGCGAGCATGAAAAAGTCGCCGGGAAGGGCTCGCTGACTTTCGCGCGTGTTTGTTGGTTCTCCGCTGCGTGTAGAAGTGTATTATTTGGCCCGGGTTTTCATGACAGCACAATGCAGTGATTGAGCAAGTTGATGTCCTCTCCTCGGAAGGTGCTTCAGAGCCCCTTTAATTTCTAATATATAGGCTGCAGCCTTCGTATATACTATTAATGTTCGCGCAAAGAATACGCGCCTGAAATTTATTTATCTTCGTTTGTTTGGAGCCCTAAACATTGAATAGCCAATACCTATCACTTTAGACAACTTGAACTACTACGCAACAAGATTGCAAGCATTTAGTGAAATATCGGACACGCAACGACAGTTTTAAGTTCTCACTTTTTCCACGAGCAAATTCGACACGTGGAATTCATTGCTTGATCATATTGTTAACTGTTCGTCTCTGAATGCCTTCGCTCCGTAGCTGTCCAATCTCGACTAAAAGCAAATATAATGCTCTTTTTTTTCTTATTGACATGCACATAAAAGGAGACGTTTGTGCCTGATTGTGGCGCAGACTACTCCTTTGCTCATAATGGAAGAAGAACGCTTGGGCTGGCGACATGCTATTGTTGGTTCTCTTGCTTTATATTTTGGTATTTTTATCGTGAAATATGCCTATCGCGGCTGCTGTTATCTTTGTTCCTGTATGTTGTTTGATATTGTGAATTTTACAAGTTGCTGGCAACAATATTGGCTTTTTATGTTCCACAGTGCCGCCCTAAAGTTCACAATGCTACATTCTGCCTTCTTACATATGTTTCTGTAAGTGCTTAGTCGCCTAATTCCTACAACAGCCTCGTACGTACGGCTAGCAGTACGTACTAAAAAAATACATAAAGGCAATGCTTTATATTTAATTTAGATTTACTTCATTTTATGTATACCTAGACAAAGCCGAGATTTTATTTTCTGGATATTGGAAGCCCGTATTTCGGTAAAAGCGATAGCTGTCATGTTATCTTATTCTCGAGCAATAACTGCGTCTCTACAATACCAAGAAGGAGGAGATCATCTGTCTACCCTCCGTATATCACGCATGTCAACAAAGGAAATTTCACAACGTTTACGTGCAGACTCCGGGATATTTCTCCAACCCGATCAGAAATTGGCTATGAACGCGAGCGCAAGAGGCGTCCGGTAGTCCGGTATACGTCCACGCTAATACTGCGTCTCCGCTATGCTGAAACTATAACAGAGCACGACTTTCTTAAATGTTGAGCGTGTACACTGCTCCATTTTTTCAACATAAGACAAACAATATAACTTTATACTCGCACGCAGTCGGCGCCATCGCCCAGCAATGGTGACCTAATCGTTTGAGCGTGCAGGAGGTGCGGGGGTCTATCCCCAATGCCGCCAGGTACGCCACCACCAATTACGACGGATACAAGCTTTCCCCGGCTGCTTGCGCGGCTGTGAAATGCTCGGAAAAGCGGTGTTTTTGACCCCACCTTGTGGTGACCAACAATCTAGCCATGGCGCTCTCTAAACAAGGAAATCATCATCGTCATCAGCTCCGTGCTTTCTGACTGCCAGCGACCGAGAAGTACGTTCAGTAGGCGCTGTTTCGGTTTGGGTTATATAACCATAAAACGACGGCTTCCACTTGGTGCTCCCGCGCGACACAACGATAAAAACGGCTATTGCGACAACAGTGTGGGGGCCAGGCTAGAGTCCAAAAAGCGCATGCATGCAGCATGGCAATGGCAGAACGCCACGTCCGATATAGATGTGCTAAATAAAGTGGCTTTTCCGCGTTCTCCGAGATTCCTCCTACTACTGCATGGCAACCGAATGCTGCGGGCGCGAAAGCTGAGTTCGTTCCAACGCGTCAAAATGGCACCGCGCAGCTGCAACCCTGGGGATCCGCAGAGAAGTACTGCACGGTGCCGCAATACTGTGGGCGCGTTGAAAGCCGAGTTCGTTCCAAGGCGTCAAAGCGGCACCGTACAGCGGCACCTCTAGGGATCCGCAGAAGTGTACTTTGACGCCTTGGAACGAACTCAGCTTTCAGCACGCCCACAGTATTGCGGCACCGTGCAGCGCACCAGACGCGGATCTGCCCAGGCGCGGTACATAGCTGCGAGCCAGCATGCTTGGAGCTTGCGAGAGTCGGACAGCTGATCTTACCCCACGGCGCCAAATTATAGCTCCAACGCAACGGCTGCGCAGTCACGTGAACAAAGTAACGTCAAGCCGGCGTGATGATGAACGGACACAAACCCTCAGACGCGCCAGAGAGGAAGGCGGCAGCCCCAATTTGCACACGCAAAGGCTCAGGGTCTTTTGCCAGAATCTTCTGGAACTGACTGTGCTGTCATGACAGCTGGGAGAAGGGGGAGGAACTCATTGTGAAGCCGCTTTGATCACTCGCCAAATTCCCGAGAGCAACCACATGAGTCCGATTCTGTTGCTCAGACGGGCCCGAAACTCAAATTCAGCTTACTGTCACGCTAGGTGCGGCATCCAAACGAACTGCTCACGCGGCGTCTCGAAACGTGGACATGAAGAAGAGAAAATTAAGAGATTTAATGGCGCCGATGATAGGTGGCTGCGTAGTAAACAGGCAATGGATCACCTATCAGAGACTGGTCCTAAGTGATCCTCGAATTATCGATAAGGAGTCTCCTATAACTGGAATGAATGATCAAACATGCCTAGCTATTTAAGCGCTGGCCAGAAGCCGGTCACGGGACGTTATGACGCCACAGAGACTGACGACAGGGCCTGTAGGGACGAGGAAAACGTTCACAATTCAACCATTGCTGTTAATCATGCTCGACGTTAAACAAAAATAACAACAAAGAAATGGAGCCTATCTCGTTGTCGACAGCGGCTGTGTTGACCTGGAAGATCGTTCGGACATCCACAATGATGGATCTGCGAGGCGGACTGTTTAGCGGCGCTAAGCACGCTTCTTCCACGGATGCACCGCGTCTCTTCGTTGTTAGGCCCAAGCTGGGGCACGCCCAAACACAACTTTGATGACGTGTAAACGCCCTCTCACCCTTCCGTCGGCACGCGCATGCGCCGTCCGTATATACGCCGCGTATCCTGACCCTGCAGAGCGATGTGGCCGCTCGGTATAGCTTGGGTTGCGCTGGCGGAGGGAGTGTGTTCGCCGCGCTCAGATCAAACCACTGTTACTAAACCTGAAGCGGAACACGGATTTCAACGGTCTTTCTCAACGGCGGGTGCGTTTTTATGGAGGCAAAACGCTAAGGCGCCCGTGTGCTGTGCGATGTCAGTGCACGTTAAAGATCCCCAGGTGGTCGAAATCATTCCGGAGCCCTCCACTACGGCACCTCTCTCTTCCTTTCATCTCTCACTCCCTCCTTTACCCCTTCCCTTACGGCGCGGTTCAGGTGTCCGACGATATATGAGACAGATACTGCGCAATTTCCTTTCAACAAAAATTATTATTATTATTATTATTATTATTATTATTATTATTATTATTATTATTATTATTATTATTATTATTATTATTATTATTATTATTATTCTGAACGGTACCCAGCTGGGCGCATCATGCTGAAGGAACCGGCGCGCTGCAGCGAACGGAAGCGCGCCGTGCGGGCTTTCGAAGGTTCTCGAACTGCGCCGAAGAATCTTCGTCAGAAGGTAACGTTCGGCGCTGTTTGGGAATGAATGCTTTTTGCTCCCATTCTCAGCAAATTCAGGCGAACACCGTCCGAACCTGTAGGGCCGAACCCGATAGTGAATTCGATCTGGCCGTGAACATGAAGTTCGATCTGAGTGCGACGAACATATACGCCCAAGTATTCAGCGGGCAAAATATAAGAACTCCCTATGCACGCGCGCTCGTACACACAGTTGCATACACATCCCCCCCCCCCCCCCCCCCCCCGGCACGCGACTTGTCTCTCTTATATATACGGGGCAGAACGCGCACGCATGCATGCTGCAGTGAGCCCTTGAGTCGACCGGGGTGACGCCTGCTGTCGTTGCGCATACAGCAGCGTATACCTCCGCATGCAGCCTTGCGCCCGCGCTGCTGTATTCGGGGACACGGCCGTATCGACCCGCACGCACAGTGCTGCTCTAAGCGACACCGAGGAATGCGCCAAATGGGTCGCAAGACGGAGTGCGCGCGGCGTGCCGCTCTCTATCAGCGTGTTGTGACTGCAGCCTCTGCGGGGCGGATAAGCGGACAGCCTCTCTCTTCTTGGCTGCTTTTGTCTGGGGTCCCCCCCTCCCCACCTCGTCGACCCCCATGCGACGTCGCGCGGCTGATACACAAGCGCCCTGCTGTTGTAGTTGCGCGGACCCTGTACACACGCGCGATCAGGGGCGATAACGGATGCGTTCCTTGCCACAGGAACCTAACGGTACGCACACACATCCGGGGATCAGCTGCCGCCCAGGAATTTGAGCCCAGAACCGCGCCACATGCGGTCCGCTCTTTTGCAAGAACATGAAAGTAAGGGAAAAAATAATCAGATTAATAAATCCTCGTCCAAATGAATCAGCTGTAAGATCACTGTGAAGTGAATGCGGCATTGATGAACACCTCTTGTTCACTATACTAGCAAATTTATAACAAACAGCGTGCCGTGTCTTAGTGGGTAAGTGGGTAAGAGCAGGATCTCTGCTTCAGTTTCTATCCAGACAGACACGCTTGCAGCGACGCATTTATACACGCGGCAGATTCAATGCTGCATGCAGAAACACAGCCATGTTAAACATTGAGGCTGCGTGCAGCAACGCCTTCCTCGCTCTTAATAGTTATTTCCATTTCTTCTTCGCCTTTCAATAGGAAGTTTTTGGTGACGGAACCCCCTTCTGTTTATCACCCGACTTCCCCTATCCTCTCTTCCTGTCCCCTCACCTCTTTCATTGAATTTCTTCATTCTGCCTGCTATCCTTTATTTCCGCTGCCCCAGCTCAGGTGGTGCAGTATCGATGGCAGATGCCGGGGCTAGCAAAAATCTTTTCCTTCCTCTTTACTATTATTTTAATAAAACCATTTATTAGTTATCACCCGAGCGGTCATTATATTATATTCTTCAGCGTCGAGAAAAAAACGCGGACATGCGGATCTTCAACAAGAAACAGGAAACAATATTTTGTGAAGTATCAAGAATTTGGTCTCACAAAGCGTAAGACCTCAAGCCTTAGGAATATGAACTAATTTATTCCTGTTGAAGAAAGGAAGAGTGCGTGTTGCGAAGTACAATAATTAGGGGCAAGAAGAGAGTTAAAAGTCCATGACTAATTGCAGTAAGTGTATGTGCGCTAACTTGCACTCTACGCAACGTTTGCTCGTCAGGAAAGGAACAGCTTCAGAAGCTGCCAGCTATCATCATTTCGTGAAGCTTATGCATATGATCCCACAATTCGCAGTGCATTTTGGTTCTGGATCAGCTCGTTGTAGGTCACGTGGCACTCGTGATAGTTTTAATTATGCGAGGCGCGATGAAACCGACACAGTACCGTTTTCGATATTTTTACTCTCCCGCGGTTCATACTGCGTTTCTTTTTCCCGTTTCCTTCCTCGACTACAGCAAAAACTTTCGTCATTACACCAAGGTAGAGAAGTAAATCTACTGATTTTACATTAATTCCACTATCCCCCCCCCCCCCCCCCCCCCCCCCCCCAATAGCTTCCATACCATTGCCTACCACAACTCTAAAAGGTATGTTTTCTGCAGTGCACTAAAGCCACACAGTCAAGCCCTCTTTACATAAAAAAAAATAGAGAGACGAATATACTGAAGGAATAAAACGGCTTATTAGAGCGAAAAGCTGGCGCGGTCCTCCGGGCGCACGTCTCATCGACTATGGGCCGTTTTCGCGTAGCGGGCGGAGGCGGCGATTACGACGCTCCATCATTGGCTACCGTGGCCGTCGACGGGACAGGCACGGCTAGAGCCCCCGCCCTTACAAATATTTCTTTAGGCAGTCTATAGACTGTCCATAGGACTCTGTCTATAAAGTCTAAAGACTGTCTATAGTAAATCCGAGAGAATAGTCTATATGCAATGCAAATCTTAAAGAAAGTCTACAGACAATCTATACGTTTATGGCCATACACTTTTAATAGACGTTTCTCTATAGACACTCTATAGAACATAAATGGACAAAAATAAACATCTATAGGAAAGCAATAGGGACTATAGGAAGTCTGTAGACTGTGTATAGACCATTTTTATTAGGGCGCCCGTTGTCTGCTCAGACGTTCGCGGGCGTAGGCGGCTTTAATCAGGCGCCGATGCTCGGTCTCGCCTCAGCGACGAGCAGCTGCAAGTTAGGATGCTGCTTTTATCGCCCTCGAGCACAGCGAGCATCGGGATTCTTCACTGCAGTTGCTGCGGCTGGGCAACTGCAACGGCAGAGTGCGCACTCTGCGACGGCAGTGACGTCACGCTAACCATAGCCCCGTAGCATTACTTTTGTCTCGTGAGTGGTTTCATTTCGGACTCTGCCTCCAGTGATCTTTGCCTGTTATAACTGAGCACCATTGTGCGACAAGGAGAACGCACCTGTGAAGCTCACGGCGGAGTTACTGGCGTGTAAACTTGCTTATGGCATGCACTGGACACTCTCGTTATCTAGTATGTGTGGCATGGAAGGCGACAATTAACTCGGAAACATTGACTTTGAGTACAGTCGGAAATCATGAGAATATGCTTAGGCGGCATCAGCTGAGGATTTCAGAATCGCCGTTCTCAACTTTCTCAAGCTTTTCGGGCGGCGTTGGCAGGAAACAAGCTTCCACAAATTTGCGCATATAAGCTGCAGCTGCGCGGAGACTCACTGCTATACATTTCCGCGCCGCAAGGCGCTATAGGGACACCAACCACTTTCTTTTCTTCTTAGTAACAAAATTCTATGGCAACTCCATGGCTCTTCCAGGCAAAGTTAATGTTTGTGCGACTGCTAAAAACGCACCAACTGCTGAGACAATTATTTCCCTATCGCCCTATATTCCCCTATCCCGCTAACCGCTAAATGTCCCTATTTATTTACGCCCCCATTTCGTCGCTGAGTCGGAGCTTATAAACAAAAGCGGTACCAAGGCTTCACTCCGTGGATACGTTTTGTTTTCTAGAAGAACCTTTGGACGCGCAGGAGGAGTGTCTGACCCTTTGCCATATATAGTGCGAGTATACAAGCAAGAAGGCAAAAAAATAAAGAAAGGAACGTGGACCGACAAGCTCAAGGTCCGTGAGGCAGCACCAAGAGTAAAAAGCGTCTCCCACTGACCCCATTCACGTCGCGCTGCGCTCAATACCGAGGGAAATGAGCGCGGCCTTTGTAACCTGGCAAGCTTTGTCGCCTCTAACCTGTCCCCCCGCGCCGGCGGCAGTATTGTGCCGAGCAAACTAGCCGCTGCACGGCGTACCGATATTCTATGGGTGGACAGGGAAAGAAGAGTGAGGCATGAACTCTACCAGGCCCAAGGCAGCGCGAGGTCAAGTGTGCAGGCTTGTCCCTCCCGGAGGGGAACGGCAGCAGCATCCGAAGGAAATTATGCGACAGCGAGCCGCTGGCAGCTGCCGGACTCCGCTGCCATGTGTACGCGCGCAAGGGAGAAAAGAAATGCAGGTCGGCTTGGCACACACAAAGCCCACCTTGTGCCCCCCCGACACCTGGTGCGCAACCCCTCCCATTTCCCTCCCTGTTACACAAAGGCCGCCTTCCCCGGATCCCCGAGCGGGAGGAATTCTCCGAGGTCCCCCTTCTTCTTCCGCTTCTTGTTCCCGCTGCCTTCCGATCGGCGAAGGCGGCATGGTGCAAGGAAACTGCGAGTTCATGCACCGCGCCAGCGTTTCCTGGTTTCCGTTTTCTGTACACGCTCTCGATGGCAATGCGGCGTTCCTTGAGTAACTCGCGCGATAAGCCTCATAAACGACTGCATGCTGCAACCATACTCTCCTCCGAATTACCTGCCGAACTTCGGATCACGCGCGGTGCAGAAAGGATCGAAGCTCAGTTGCCAGCTCCGTGGAATAGCCGCCGTTAGCGTTGACGTGGTTAGTGATGCCACTACCATTGTCACCATTTGCCGTTAGCAAATCCCACAAGAGCGTGTTATGCCTGCAGGCGCTCAGTGTGCAGTGACATCGCAAACCCATGCATACACTTATGCTGGTGGAAGCTCATGAGCGCCACGGCCGGATTAGGAAAAATGGGGACCCTGGGCTAATGCGCATGCAGGACTCCTTTCCCTATACTGACCCCCCCCCCCCCCCTTACTCTCGCCTGCTACGCTACTGGAAATATGCCATGTTTCATTTTAATTCCACCAAATTAAAAAGAATGAAGTGCAATCAACGGGATTATTATTATTGTTATTATGATAAGGAAAACAACAAAACCTGCATGAAACGCGTGCTGTTGTAAACACCAACACATGTGTTCACTTTGTGATTAATCTGCGTTCTGTTTTCAGAAAAAGCTAGGCTATAAGGAAAAGTTTAGTGCACTCAAGACGAACAAGAACGTAGAAAAAACAACCCAGCTAAGATGTCGATCCTTCTGAACCTAGGTTTTGTTTGCATCACCAAGTTTAATCCCGTGAGGAGACATGGTTGTAACCAAAACATTCTTTATTAAAATTCAAGCATCAGACTGCAGTAATCGTTATACACGTTACTCTATAAATATGGAATAGATATATACAATACTTAAGGCAATACAAGCAACATAAAAATGCCCTAGAATACAGATGAAGATTACCAACTGTAATTACAAAACATTATTTGAAAATATTTTCGTTAAAGGTAAGACAAGCAAGGACGACACCAAATAAACGTGGCACAATCAAAAACAACAAAAATACAGTTCTTTATAAGCACGCTACATATCACAAGAACAAACAAGAGACGAACAACGAAGATTTGCATATCTTGAATTACACTGCTCGGCGTTTCATTGGCAACGTGGAGGCTGGATGGCGAGACAACGAACTTATTGGAACTATTCATGTATAGCGCGAACAGTCCTCTTTTAAAATGGCATCTTTCGCGCCTTCGCTTTGGCGAAATCAGATATAGTCTGTTCGAAGGAGAGATCGCGGAGGAGGTCACTTTCAGTGGACATGATAGCAAGCGAGTTCACCTTGTCGTCAAGGAGGCTCGAACGAAGGCGATTTTTTATCAGCGACAACTTGGAAAACGATCGTTCGGTCTCACAGTTTGCCACGGGTATGCTTAAGCAGATTCGCAAAGCAATAGAAAGGTTCGGAAACACATAAATAAGCTTTCTTTTGTGCAACACCTTCATTATTCCCAGGGGACTCGTGTCCTGGCACACAGAGTTGTGCAGAAAGTTCGCAAACTGAACGATTTCAGCGGAAAATGCTGGCTCGAAATCATTTTTGTAGGTTTTTACCAACTTCTCAGCCTGCTGTGCCAGAGAGGCGTCGCTCCCAACTCCTGTCAACAATTTTGAGAATCCGAACCTTTCGCACAGTTCAGTGTAGGCAGCCTTTCGCATTCGAAAAGCAGAGCCTAGGCTGTCAAGTACAACATTGTAGGTCTCTACGATAAACTTTTTTCTACCTTGTAGCGCACTATCGCTTTTTCCGTCCGGGTGCTTACTCAAAACGATGCGTTTGCCCTCATCCTGATAACATTGATTGGTACTTAGCGTGCGTGCTCTCTCTTCGAAGGTATCAAAGAGAGGTCGCAAAGAATGAACAAAGCCTTCTAGAGAGCTCAGCAGGTCTACAGCAGTTGAAATGTCTAGGCCTGGTTTCTGAAGTGATACGCTCGTTTTGTCAAAGCGCTCCAAGATTTCACTCCAGAAAATCGCCATGAATGCAGTCTCTGGTTTTGTCATTTTCTTGAATAGACAGTGCGCTTCGTTCCTAGTGTCACCGTTTTCTTCCTCGTTCTTTGAGATAGCTTCAAGGCAACACAAGACTGCATTGAAATTCTTAAGAATGCCCTTACATGATTCAGCGTGTCTTGACCACCTGGTCTCAGAGAGACTTTTCAAAACAAGCTGCTGGCCAGTTCAGCCCATGCTGTCCAAAAGGTACCTCCATCGCTTAGGTGAGGCAGCAAAGAACACATACAGACTCTGAATTACAGTGAAAAATTTGACTGCCTCAAGGCAGTCAACGCTACACGCGCCAACTAAGTTCAGTGAATGACCAGCACACGGGACGTAGACTGCCAATTCATTCAGGTGTTTGATTTGAGCTTGCAGTCCTTTGTATTTTCCTGACATATTACTCGCATTATCATAGCCTTGACCCCTACAATCATCAACTTAGATGCCATTGGTCATCAAGAGGGACATCACGGTATCGAAAGATACAAGCCGGTATGCGATTCGATTGGAACAAATCCAAGAAAGCGTTCGTACACTTTCCCATTTAAATAGTATATAAAACGACTGACAGCTGATCAACGTGAGTAAGGTCTGGAGTCGAATTGACAATTAAAGATAAGTATTTTGCGCGTTTCACTTCGTAAACGAGACGTTCCTTTACAGCCTTTGCCATATGCTCGATAAATTCATCACAAATGGTTTTTGACAGATACGATGGGTGACCTTTTTCTTTGTTCCCGTAGCGTTTGATGTGCTACTCTAGAAAGGGATCAAACTTGGCAATGGCCTCTAGCACTCCCATATAATTGCCATTTCTCGCTGAACCAAAAATCTCACTGCCCCTAAACGCTAGGTTGCGCTCAGCTAGAAGCTTAACTACAACGACTACGCGCTTCAACACCTCTGTCCAGTAAGCGGTCTCAGTGACAAGATGCTTAACCAGCTCCTTGCCAATTGTGCTGCTCGAGTTAGAGCGGCCGAGCCATGCTGCCACGCAGTTCCGGTGCTCGACGCTATTTTCATGTGCGCAAACCTTTTATTCTGCTCTTTTCCAATCAGAAAAGCAGTGCGTGGTGAAAACACTGGGGTTGCTTGAAATCGAAAATAGTTTGCACATGAAACAGTAAACGGAACCTTTGAACTCCGAGTACGTTAACCAGCGTCGCTCGTACGCCTCCCCATTCACAGCCTTTCGCACGAAAAGATGAGGTGACATATAGCGTTTCTGAGTTTTGTATTGCCTTTCGGAAGACGGAAAATTTTCTGCCCGATTTTGAAAATACAATGGCCTTTTCTCAAGGCATACACACCGAAAGCTGTCAGTAATAACGTCCGGCCACTTAGCCGGGTCACTTCGGAGAATCTCGCAACGTACGTCTTGCTGCTGGGGTGTCTGTAATTCTCTGTTGTCGCAACGAGAGGCCTTTTCATTCGTCCTCTCGAGGCACACTTTGTGGGTGGGAACATGATTATTTGAAGCCAAACTAACAGGAAACAAGTGAGTCGGTTCTAGGAGTGTTGTTTCCTGGCGCTCGTCAGTAGAAGGAGGCTCATCGGGGAGGTTTGGCACCTGTTGATCAGCAGTAGCAGAAACCGGCGTGGCGGACCGGACACCTGGAGCTCCGTGGCAGGGGCCCGGCCGAATAGCATAGACGTTGCTGACTCAGAAACAGGACAGGGCTCGCTTAGCGTCGGTTGCTCAGAAATATGGACGACCGAGGTTGGCACCGTTTTCACAGGATCCAGACAACCAAGATGAGTCGAACCTTGCTTCTTGCCAGGAAACCGTGGCGATGGAATTGGCAAGTCCTCCACAGATGCACAGTCGGTACTATTGGGAGTTTGACAAGGACTCTGGGTAGAGCGATCATACTGCTCCGCGGAAGCTGCATTCAGTAGGTACTTTGTCATCTTTGGTAGCCTCTTTTCATGCTCTTCACTTTCTAGCTTCTCCTTTCGTTTAGACGCACCCCATTGATGCTTCTGACCGAGCATTTTCGCATGAATGTATGCTATATAATTGTTCGCCACACCAGGCACTTCCTCAGTCCGACGCGACCGCAGGTGTCCAACGGTGGCCGTCCCGATGACTGACGCACGCTGCCTGAATGGTCCGTGGCTGGCCGAGAGTGGTGCGTCCCCCGGGAGATCCTCAGCGGGCGGGCTTATGCAAGCTTAACCGGCGGCTCGGGGCTGAATAGCAGCCCGCGATCAACTTCCTTTCATAGACGCGCGCAGCGTCTGTCTGTTACTAGCGCCAAAGCAGGCGTTCAAATACGCATAGAGTTCCTTGTACAAATTCCCTCCTCCGTACAAACTCCCTCCTTCTCTCGTTCCGGTCTCGTCTTCCTATTGGCTAGGAGAAATGGTCTGTTCTGGGAGGTTCTCGATTTTTCGTCCCGTCGACGCCGAGCGCGAAAACGAAGGGGAGAGGGCGACTCCTAGCGCGGACAAAGTTAAGCGCCCTCCGTGGCCTGAGTCATCTTTTTATACTTCTTTCTGGAAAGTTCGGCGGCCAGTCTGAGCTACCTTTTCCGTCGAGCGCGCGCGAGGATGCGCAGCCACTAGGCAGGAATGGGCCCTGGAGACAGGCCTTTGTGCCCAGCTCTCCAACTTCCCTCTTCACTCTTCCACAACCCTAGTCCGAACAGTGAAGATTCCATGCCCCACGGCACGCGGACAAAAGCACGTGTGACGTCTTTTTTCCTTTCCTGCCTAGACTCTGCCATCAGACTCATCATCTGCTATCGGACTCATCCTCGCCCGCCCAAATTACCATCACGGTAAAAAGAAAAGTCGAATGGGAGGCACTGTTGGGTACTGCAGCACATCCTTTCTATGAGGACAGCGGCGGAACTATTTGAGAGGTGGAGGGTGGCGTGGTGGTGACGAGGGGCAAGGGAGATTTAGGTCCTCATCCCACATTACATGTTTTAGGTGTTTCCCCTTTGCCCCTCCTCTCCAGAAGCACTGGACAGACGGACTGACAGGAAACCACGAAAACTCTTCCAAGCAAACGCACCTCGCTTCGTAAGAAAGAGGGCCCCGCCGTGGTGGCGGGGGATTCCTGTTTTTGCAGCTCGACAAGCTCTCCCCAAATGATCAGGCTAAACGCGTGCTGTTACATTAGGCGGAGGGGCCCCGTCAGCTCGTTCTGTTTTTCTCGCTTCATACATGTAGCTTGAAGTTCCGTTGCCCATGGTTCCATATACTAAGCAGGTTAGAATAAATGGGCCCCCTTCTCCTACTGCCCGAGGTGAGGCCCTGGGCTGCAGCCCCCCCCCCCCCCCCCCCCCCCCCCTATCCAGCGCTGATGAGCACCCACACCTCAGGCTGTGCGGGGATTACTTAGTGCCTGGTGGACAGCTTCTCTCGACCGACCGTCACCCAGGATATTTCTGCCCACTCACCTCCAGCCTCACTTACCGAGGATTGAGATGCCAACGGTTACAGCTGAACGATCATGGCATAGGTAACGAATTCTCCCTTCAATAACAACTACTCACACGTGGAGCGGCGGAAAAAGAAAGATTCGTTGCGGCATCCGCTGCTCGACTATTGTTTGTGACAGGCATGGATAACATACAAACAAGGGCGTACATGTCCTTCTGTATAGGAATGCTGCTGCGATAAAAGCCGGCTGCTATGCCAATCCCTAATTACACACTCACAGCACTTAATGTATCTGGCGCAAACGGAAGCTCTGTCGAGACCCCAGTTTTACAAGAGTCATCAAAGTAATGCGAAAACGCGAAGACGCAAGAGCAACGAACACTTATTGCAGACACTCGTGCAGATAGAATAAAGTGCGCGAAGGTGCGCAAATTGTGTTCCTCGGTGAAAGCTCCCTGCGCGCGACGGAATATACATAAATCAACCGAGGCTCGAATATGCCTGCAGAGTGCATAGCGTGACCAGGTGCCATCTTCAACCTCGTGCCTTGCGCGACGGAACAGGTGTGTAAGCGAGCAGCGTTCGGGGCCATGCAGCCACGCGGCACACATGACCGACCGTGGCGCGGTGTAGCCGGGAAAGGAGGGAGGGATAGCGCGCGAAAAGTGATGGGGGAGCAAAGCCATGTGTCGCTGTCGCGCAGCGCGGCCCCTCCACTCTCCGCGCGGCGCCTCAAGGTCAGGAGGGACGGCCGTGACCTTGGCCGCCGGCGGCAGCCACTCGGCACGCGACCCCGCCGGAACCACCCCGCCGGCGGCCGCAGCAGCTCCATCATCCGTGCCGCCCCGAACAGTGCCCACTCCGCAGAAGCCCAAGAGCGCAGCAGCTCCGATCCAATACGCTGCCAGCGCATCGACGCTGTCTGACGGTGACCGGTCACTGGACCGGTATCAGGAGCACTACTGCGAGTGCGGCGTTGCCTTGTGCAGAATCAGCAGAGTTGTTCTTTGCTGCGCGATTCCGGTGACCTATAGGGCGTCTCGATGGGCCAGCGGCACCTTAACCGAGATGAAAGAAGGCACGCCCGTCACGTGTAATTTCGCACGTGTTGAGCAAGTTTTCAGAAAGGCTGCTTTGCTAATAATACTTGAGCCTGTTTTCTCGTTGCGGCTCCTTTGCTACGGGTCGGAAAGAATGTCAAGTGTTCGAATACCATCTTCGTATAGGCAAAACCAACGTAATTAATTATGGGATGAGGCAGAACGCAGGAGCGGATTTATGAGCCACTCATGGAGAGGGGGTCATTTGAACCACGTATCAGTTGGACTTTTTTCCTCGAAAAAAAAAAGTGGTTCAGCATGGCTTTCCTAAGTTAAAGTTCTCGACTAAATGCCCCCCCCCCCCCCTTTTGCATCCCCCATAAATCTGTCCCTGGGAGCACGAAGTGCACACCATGCACAACGTACGGGCATGAGCGCTTCGCGCGCTCAACTTGTCTTTAGCTTCTTATACTCGATGAGGAAAGGCAAGTGGATAATTCAGAGAAAGAGTTGGGCACTGTTTTCAGCGCACAATAGTTGAACGCGATTTGCAGCTAGCTTCTTGCGTGCATGCACGTATGAACTCAGATTTCGGCATATTCATTTCTGCCTTCTGTATTTTCCCTTGCCACCACTTCGCAGCTTTCCGGTGGCTCAGTGGCGTTCGGCTACTGATGCCAAGGTCGCGGGATCAAATCCTGGCAGCGGTAGCCGATTTTAATTCGATGCAGGCGAAATGCAAACACGCCCGTGTGCTACAGTGAAACATCAAAGCATGTTGACGAAGCCCACGTGCTCTAAGTTCGGCGACC